>NC_091499.1:14668059-14831559 GCF_947461875.1 Haliaeetus albicilla | reverse complement strand
TCTGAATTTTGATAAAATAATAAGAAATTAAGTAGGCTTTAATGAACAGATTAACATCTTCTGTGAATAAAGCTGGCTTCAACTATTCATTCCAAACAATCTATTTGATGAATCTTTCAATTTTTTTTTACTGTTTCCCATTTGTTTGTGAAGAGAGTTTGATTTTCATAAACTTGTTCATTTGCTCATTCTTGGAGCATCTCACTAGTTTCTGAAAACAGTGAGTTACAGCAGAACATTTTCTTGTAATAGCTTTTCTCCGTAAAAGGAATTTTTAAATGTGTTGCATACTTAAATAATCAGTTTGATTTGTAAAAACAATATTTTATTAATGTATAATAGATTACATATTTTAAGATGAGAACTGTGTGTGTCAGAGTAATTTTACCCTCCCTGAGGTGCAAGCAAATGTCTTTGCTTCATAAACTTACCAGTTTGATAAAATGCCAGGCAGGAATGGATTGAACTAAGGCAGTAAGCAGGTCTCAGTGCTTTTTACATAAACATAAGTGTTTGCATAAATGGACAAGGTGAGAGAAAAAATGAAGACCAGGGATGCTTATCATAATTATTGTTTCCCATTATAGACTAAATGAAATTGAGTCCATTATTAACTTTATGGGTTGTTCCTGCTGTTGCATGTCTGATTACAAGAGCAAATTGTGTTTCATGGGTTTACGCCAGAACAAAAATTTGCAGTACACTGCAAGCTGTCACTACTACTTGCCTTATTATATTTTAATCAATGCTGCTTTCCTTGTACTCATCCTCTGTCTCCCTCAGTCTTGCTTCTCTTAGGATACATTGCTAATATTTAGACTCAACTTCAAGAATGGCTCCCACCCTAACTTTTAGCTCATCTTCCCAGAGGAAGCTCTTCCTGTCTCAGAAGTGACTCCATAAGCTTCTGCGTTTTCCATTGAAGGCCCTCTGGTCAGTTTTTCCTTAGTTTATTCCTTATAGCAGAGTTAAGAGACCAGAAGTCTCCTCTCCTTCGTATCAACTCTCAGGCCAAATTAGGCTTCTGATCATTTTCCCTTTTATACTCCTTCTACCAGCAGTTTCTGTACCAGTAGTAGATTCTGGTCCACCGATTTTCCTCACTGAAATCTGTTATCAGAGTTAGTCCAGAGCATGTTCTTTATCTATTAATTACTGTTAGCCCTTCCCCTGGGTATTCTTTGTTGGCAACACAGACAGTGGGATTGAGTGCACCCTCAGCAAGTTTGCTGATGACTCCAAGCTGTGTGGTGCGGTCAACATGCTGGAGGGAAGGGATGCCATCCGGAGGGACCTTGACAGGCTGGAGAGGTGGGCCCGTGCAAAACTCATGAAGTTCAACAAGGCCAAGTGCAAGGGGTTGGGGCAAACCCAAGCACAAATACAGGCTGGGTGATGAGTGGTTTGCGAGCAGCCCTGCAGAGAAGGGCTTGGGGGTGTTGGTTGACAAGAAGCTCAACATGATCCAGCAAAGTGTGCTTACAGCTGAGAAAGATAATGGTATCCTGGGCTGCATCAAAAGAAGTGTGGCCAGCAGGTGGAGAGAGGTGATTCTCCCCCTCTACTCTGCTGTTGTGAGACCCCACCTGGAGTACTGTGTTCAGCTCTGGGGCCCCCAGCATAAGAAGGACATGGACCTGTTGGAGTGAGTCCAGAAGAGGGCCACAAAGATGATCAGAGGGCTGGAGCACCTCTCCTATGAAGACGGGCTGAGACAGTTGGGGTTGTTCAGCCTGGAGAAGAGAAGGCTCCGGGGAGACCTTACTACAGCCTTCCAGTACCTACAGGGGGCCTGCAGGAAAGATGGAGAGTGACTTTTTACCAGGGCATGTAGTGATAGGACAAGGGATAATGGCTTTAAACTAAAAGAGGGTCGATTTAGATTAGCTGTAAGGAAGAAGTTCTTCACTGTGAGAGTGGTGAGGCACTGGAACAAGTTGCCCCAGAGAGGTTGTGGATGTCCCCTCCCTGGCAGCGTTCAAGGCCAGGCTGGATGGGGCTTTGAGCAACCTGGTCCAGTGGAAGGTGTCCCTGCCCATGGCAGGGGGTTGGAACTAGATGATCTTTAAGGCCCTTTCCAACCCAAACCATTCTATGATTCTATGATGTTTCCTCTTTGACATCTCTCGCATTAACTGCTTTTGTCTTCTGACTTAATTTCTCCTGGCTTTTTTTTTTTTTGCTATCCATCCATTTCTTCTACCACTCCATTCTGAATGGATGGAAATTCTTTGTTACCCTAGACCCCAGTCCTCTATCACTAGAGGAAGTGATGTGTCTTTGACTCTTTGGCCAAAATGACCCAATACTCTCCAACCTACTATTGCACTACTTACAACCCTGTTGCCTAAAGGCAACCTTTATCACTGTCATGTATCTAGAACCCTAGCAAAATGCCTTTGACACACAGCCACCAATCCCTGATCCATTACACCTATTTTATTATGCTCTTGCATTGTTTAACATCTAATCTTCTTCAGCTTTACAGGCAACAGCTTTAGATATCAATTCTGGATTTCACTGACGTTGGGAACTGAGAAAAGGAAAAGAGTCAAGGGAAAAAAAAAGGAATAATGGATGGCTGTTGAAAGAAAAAAAATTTGTACGGATATTTATTAGACCAGTAATTCAAACTAATAGACCTGTTGGAAGTAATCGTGGCTCCATCTGTGTTCATCTGCTCGGATTTGTTTATGTGCTGGGTTTTCTTCCACTGGGACTAGGGCACAGAAGGGACACAGGGAATGGTGTGTGCTTGCACCTTGTCCTGACAGGCATGCACATGTTCTTGCATGCCAGAATCAATCCATGTACATTTAAAACATCCGCAGAAAATATCAAAAGCTGAGGTAAAGTTTTTTTCCCTCAAGTGATAAATTTGGTAAGATAAGTAGGTTTTCCAGCACGTTTTTCTCAGCACTGTCTAAGTTCTACTAAGATATTTCTTGGATCTCTGAGGAAACCTTAAAAATTCAGTGAAAATTTAGGGCAGATTAACAGCATCAGTATTTTGTGCATGGTGTCGATAGTTCTAATGTAAGTGATGATTCCTTTGTGTGGGTGTCTGAAGTCTTTTCTCCTAGAAACTACTTTGTTTTCTTTTTCTTTTCCATTGTCTGATTTGGAAGAGAAATATAATTGCCATTACAAGACCACACAAGCAGAGTACTTTCAAACTGATAAACCTTCATTAAAGCTTCAGATTTAATCTGAACATTTGGCAAATACCCTTGTTAGAGATTAATTTTGTCTATGACATTTCTGAATATAAGAGACACCAAGCTAAACACAGATACACTCTAACAGCAAGATTTCTTCTTTTTTTTTAATAAATTACCATCTCTAGAAGATTGGTGTAAAAATAAGCCACCAATTTCTGGTAGTTATGTTTTGATTTCTACTTATCCAACCTGTTCTATTGAAGAAGAGTACATGGGGTTGACTTGCCTTAAGTATCAGGTGTTGTGATGCAGTGCATTCTCATTTTGCTCCAGTGGGATATATGAACTATATTTCTTTCCCAGGTGTTAATGGGAAAGAGACTCTTTTATATATAACTTTCTGAGATGACAATACAGTCCAGCTTTTTTCAGTACTCCACAGCAACCAGGAATCTACAAACACAAGCTTACACTCATAAAACTCCTCTGGATCAAGGGCAATGATCTTACCAGGAAAAAAAAAAGAGTTAGGAATTAAAACTTGGCTTTAAGGAAATTTAAAATTAATAATTTTTATTTAATTCGAATGCCAAATTTTGAATGATTTGTAAAGGTAGAAGAATGTATTTTTTACCTTGGATTCATTTTGAATCCTTCAAAGTTGAAGGCCTAAAATTATTGGTTAAGTGTCAACTGGATTGAGCCTCAGCTCTTTGTAGTTCAGTTCAGTGGTCCTGTTAGAGCCTTTACCAACCTCAGAGATACTGCTGGGACAAATGAATATCACACCAATAGGAGTTTTGAAAATTTATAAATAACAGGTTTTTACCCAGTTCTTTGTTTAGGTTTTGAGATTGGGTACCCAATTTTTAGACTGCTTTTTTGAAAATAGCAACCATGATGCCTACGTTCAACTTGGAAAAAAGTTCGACATTTATTTCATTAAATAAAGTACCTACTTTTCCCTATATATAGCATATCAAATTTATGGGAAAAGATAAAACCTTTACCTTTTTTGGTAATACTTTTATAAAGTCAGACTCTCCTGGATTCACATAGCTCTACCTGTTTTTAAGTTTTCTGGCTAAGATCAAAACCAACAAATTTCATTTGTTTAAGAAGGCCTTTTCTGGACAACTTAATTTACAGCCTGATTTAGCAAAATAGCTTCCTGAAAAAAAAATTGTATATCAGAATAGGAATTTTTATGTGCAATCAGCATTTACACAGTAGAAACACTGTTGTAGGGTACAAGTGAGGTCATAAGGCAAGATTTGTACTAAGCCAGCTGGTCTAGAGAGAACTTCCAAGCTCCTTGAAATAGATCTCTTTGTGGCAAAATATCTAAGCTTTTCTTCAACCAAGATAAACAGTGTTCAATGGACAGCATTCATCAAGAGAGGAGAAAACAGACAAAAGAACTCCAGATCTAATCAGACTCATTAAATCTGGCCCTTAAAACATCTTGGTTTTCAATTATTTTTTCTTTTGTTTTCTTTGTTTCTTTTTTCTCCCTTATTCTCTTTGCTCTGTGTAAAAGCTATTGTTTTTGTAGATTTCTGCACTGAAGGAATTTGAGATACTCATGCAGAATGTATTATACATAAGAGTGTTTGCTGTATACACACCAGATTGACACATATGTTTTCCATTAACGCTGTTGAGCTGAATTTAGCAATCTCCATAAGAGCAAGATGAATATATATTGTATTCCAGTACCCGATCACTGACACAGTTCACTTCAAACAGACAGTGGGGTATGAAACAACAAAGCAAGGCACCCAGCAACCAAACAGTAAAGAACAGAGGAAAAGAAAGAAAAAGGGAAAAGAAAAACACAAAATAGTGAACAGAAGACATCGTATAAAAAAGCCTTTCAAACAGTATAACATTTTTTAACAACAAAAAAGGTTGAAAATGCTGAATCTCTTTGTGAAAACCACTGGTATTTTTAACACAACTCACCCAAATGTATCTACAATGCTATACTGTCCAGAATACAGGGCAGAGGATGGGACAATACATTTCTGCCCATTCTGTTTCACAGAATACAGGAAAGACAAAGTGGGCTCGGACACTTTGCATCTTTTACCCTTATTCTCCCACAGGTTATACTTTTGGGCCGTATAAAGCTGCCCCACTGCACCAGGTGCTCCCCTTTTCCAAAGCCACTTCTCTGTTCTGCCCTCGCTCAAGCAGTTTGCATCGCCAGGAAGCCAAGGATGAGCTCAAGCTCTGTGAGGAGCTGCAACTGCACTACCTTCCCTGGAAGGCTGCATACGAACTTTCAAACTTTGCCCACAAAGCTTTCGCCAGTTTTACAGCTATGAAATATTTCACAACAAGAGTAGCTTCAACTGTTACCTGACCTGGAATACTTGGGGAGATTTTGCATAGCATAGCTAGTTATCTGACCAAGAGAGATGTTGTGCAGCATACCAATAATTAACACAATCGATGAATTATTGCTTTGTGCCAAGGTAGAACCAAAGGTGGGTTTATCTTGCATACCACATCTGGACTGATAAGCCTAATTTATACAAAACGCAGCCTTTTTCTCTCCAATAAATTATCATGCATGTGAGCTGTACTTTTCAAATTTGCTTATATCAGTAGCTTTCCTTAGAGTTTTTTGGAGAATGACTGGCATGTCTGACTCATTATTAATAATATTTTAGGGAATCATGTAAGAAAAACTGAAAGGTTCTCAATTAAATCACAAACAAATAAAACACAACAAGAAATAATTACATGAGATAATATCAGTGAGAAAGAAAAATCTTACAAACTCACTTGGCAAACTACAAAAAATAGCACAGAGGTTCATCTTTGGTATAACCAAAGTCATGCAACTCCATATATAGAGGTGTAATTTTCTTTTCAAAAAATGCCCTTACAGTACCAGCCAAGAAGCCTTTAAAGAACAATTGAAATCACTGAACTCCAGCACGTGCTGTCCAAAATCCCTGTTAGAGGTTTAGTCTCAGTGCTCCCATGATCTACTGTCTGATTTTAATATTACTTTCTTTTTTACAGTATTTCATTCCCCTTCCCCTTAGAAAAAAATACAGTTAAAATAATATCTCAAGCCATGCATGTAGGCATAGATTTTCAAGAAAGAAAATAATGTGATTTTTAGGAATGCAGCAATTATTCTTATTCACAAAAATGGGAGTAGCAGACAGATATTTTTTAAACATGTTTATAAAAAAGATCTAACAACAGAAATTCCACTATCTCCCTGGGTTACTTGTTCCAGCATTTAACTATCCATCCAGTTTAAGAAATATTTTTTCATAATAACTAATTTAAATATCCCTTTCTGCAAATTAAGTCAATTATGATTTTTTCTGTCCTCAGGTAAAGTGGAGATCATGAATTGTCTTTCTAGTAATCTTTTACATATGTGAAGACTATTTTAATGTCTCCCTGTAGTCTTTTTTTCTTTTCTAAACTAAACAAAGCAGTGCTTTCAGCCTTTCTTCACAGGCTATTCTTCTTAAACCCCTCATCATTATTTTACTCTTCAATTTTGTTCCAGTATTCCTACAACTTTGGTGCAGAGAGCTCGGCATAATAATCCTTCTGAGGCCTTATCAGTGCTAAACTGATCAGAATAACTTAAATAATTACCTCTCCTGTAGAACATACAATGTTCCTATTGGGTTATGTCTGTCTTCTGTCTCTGGTCTAGTGCCCTTAGTGCACTCCTAATTCACTCTTGCTGTATCCTCATCTGGACGCTGTTGGGCAAACAGCTCAGTCCATAGGCAGCAGGCTCCATCTTCCTTAAGAGGTGGCAGCTCAAGGGAGCTTTGGGCTCGTTTGAGGAAAACTGTGACTCTATGGCTGCATCTCCTTTGCTCTACCCAGAGTACAATGAGTCAATGACCCTTGAAGCACAAGTGGCACAGGGAAAGGCTGGATGGTGAGGGACTGCTCTTGGGGGTGGCTGTCACTGCGCGTGGCGCTCAGCTGAGATGGGTGCGTGACTCTGTGCATGCTCCTGCACCAAGCATCCAACTGACAACATGTACAACTTCACGGTATGCACACTTTAAGGATGAGCACTTCTTCAATCAGTCAACAAAGACCAATCCTGTGCCTCCACTGGCAGTTTTCAAAACTGCCCACAGTCTACATTGCATGTAGAAGTGCATTCAAGACCACCTGGATGAGCTAGGTCCGCTCTACAGAAAGATTCCCTAGAGCTGGACATGATGAGGATATAGCCCACGGTTAGCCTATTGCCAGGTCAGAGCAGGATCTGGATAAATATGAAGTGCAGTCTTAATCCATTTTCGAATGGCATTTCCCTTTCTTAAGTGACAACATGTTGTTGATTTCTATGCGGTTTGCGTTGCACTTTGACCCCAGGTGATCTGTAGTTCTTTGGCCTGCCGAGATATTCCCTGGTTTATGTATGTACTAGCAAGTAAGTGCAGTAATTTGCATTTGCTTTTATTGAATTTAATATCCTTTGCTTCAGAACATTTCTTGGGTTTGGAGATAGAGATGCCTGATTTATTCGCTAGCACCTGCGTAATACTACTACTTCTACACATGTTTATTTGTGTTTCAAGGTGCTAGCCTAACCTATTAGCGTGCTTCCTGGAACAAAGAGATGAGACCCAGGTAATGCCTCTTTTTGGCCCTTCTCTACCAGTCACCTGGTCTCTTGATGTAGTCATTGGTAGTCTCTCCTGCCTGGGGGAAGAACAGGAAAATAGTATTTCACTTGGCTAGTTGATATGTTTTCCTAGCCCAGAGCATAACTGAACATGCAGCCACACACTAGATAGTGTTTGTTGATTTCCATGACTGATTCTGCAGCACTTGATTACAATATTGCATTGCACATTTATCTTCTCAGCAATGTCTGTGACTATTCTGCATTAAAGTAGCAAACACTATAATCTGACATCGGGCTTTGCAAGAGGTTTCATGAGAACTGAACCAAAGGGTTTATGATCCAGTTATCCTTCTTTCTGTACTCTGCATATACACTAATAAAATCTCACGTGTAACACAAAAGGAAATAAGTTTGTTCCTACTCTTGGCTTATTTTTTTCTGTATTCCTCCTGGAGCTGTCGGTACATTGGATGTAGAGCTTCTGTCTTGTATTGGACAAGCTTTTGGAACAACTTTGAAAGCATTTTCTGCAATGGTGATTTGTTTCTTATGATCATACAAACTGAATGCTGTTACACTGTAGCATGGTCATTGTCATTGTCATGTTCTTGTGAACACTGCAAATTACCATGACCATTGCCTCAGGAAAAGATCCTTTTCCCTGGCTACGATGAATGATTAGTCCAATCATCCTGTGATACTTTTGCCCCATAGTGGTTTTATAGTTAGGAGTGTCAGCTTTGCTGTCATCTGGCAATCATCTGTGCAATGTGTTCCGGGTATTTGATTTCTTTTTTCAGAAAAGAAATCTTATATCAACTGAACTTAGATTTTCAAATCTTTCAAATCATAAATATGAACATGTTATCCCAACTCCAGTAGTTCTCATCAATTCTGCCACACTGTAAAATGGAGAACAGTTTTAAGCTTTCATGTTTCGACTTTTTTTTTTTATTAAATATGCTTTCTAGTTTAATCTCTCTTTTATTTTAACTGTTAGATATTTATTGTAGAGGGGCTTAATTATCCTCCTTTTGGTGTCTTCCTGTGAGTTATTTATTCTTTGTTCTTTTTAGAACCAGTGCAACAAAACAGGCACACTTAGGGTACAATTCATGTGACAACTATTGTCATGAGATAAGATGAGCCATACTTCAGAAATACCTATTTTTCTCCATAATTATAAAGGAAACTTGTCATGATTTGTTCACATGTAGCTCCGACTTGCATCTTCGGAACCTGAGAAAAGATGTAGACATGAAATTTGTGCCACAGCTCCTTTTCATGTACCACATAAAAGACATTGTCTAGATTTGCAGACTATGAACCAGCATCTTTTTCTTCCTGTATCACTTCAGTGATATATAGTGATATAAAAAATAGTATCCAATATCATAACCTACTTTACAGTAATTTAATTTAGTCTGCATCAGCTTCTGAGAATGCCATGTGTAGGAAAGAATTAAAGAAATATCACATCTATTGCTGCCTTCCTATCCATCAGGCCAGTTGCCTTCTGTATTCCTCACATTCCACAGTTTGTTCACTCGACTTGGGTTCTTGAGAATCAACATAATTAACTCATACTATGAGTTTCATCTGTTTATTACTTTAGAAATAATATATATATTTATACATACACACACACACATACACACATATATATTATTTTAACTGGCCATGAAGAAGTATCTTCTACTAATCTTGAAGATAGCCTTATGGTCTAAAGTCATTTATATGGCAGCTTATGGGAGCCAGTTAGCTTTTCAATTTTCCAAATTCTACATTCACTGTACTACTTTAATAATCAATTGCATGGCTGTTGGACTGAATTTATTTTTTTACAATGCTTTTATCTTATTTATATATTTATTCCACTGGTAGAGAGGAGAATTGTCTTGATAGCTCTTTCTCCTATAAGGAGACTGATTTATATCCTAGGATACAACTAGGAGACTTAGTGTTGCTGTTACTATTGATCATTTTCTGATTCGTAACAGATTCTCAGGCACTATAGCCTGTCAAATTAGACTGAAAAAAAGATGAACATTTTAAATTGCTTGTTTAAAAAAAAAAAAAAGTACGTGCATTTCTCTTACCTCTAGCAATGGAGACAAAACAATACTTTATTTAAGTCTTTTGATGCAAGTTCCTAAAAGAAGACTACATAGACTTTATAGAAATAGCTCTCTTTATAGAAAAAGCCCCTCTCTCAAAGTCTCTCAGCTTTTTTCACTCTTTTTCAGTTTTATTGGCACATGGTCTATGCCCCTTACTTTTCATCTGGGAAATGTCTTTAAGTTTGTCATTAGCCTTTGGCCACATGAAGCTTATGTTCCCAAAACTAAGTATAGATGACTTCTGGGGAGCTGAGAATTAACTCCTTTTATGCAGCTGCTTTGCAACACAAAGTAACCTCCAACAGGTTTGACATTCTCCCCTGGAGTCAGCTCCTTTGCCAGACCTTATCCAAGCAAGAGGACTTAATCCCCAGAGCCCCCCAGGGACCATTCAAGTAGGATTCCACTAGCCAGTCCACCTGCGGGCTTTAGATAGGCCTGCTGTGTGTGTAACCATTTCACTCGAGAGTCTCATATTGAGGATTCGTATTAAATAGTGCATTTGCTTATCACCTTTTCTTGTGACATTTTTAACTCTCTTTATGGTCACTGAAGTAGCACCTGAAGATGTATCAGCTTAGCTGACAATCTATTTTAACTATTACGCATGGTAAAAGCAAAAGCAGCTGTGACTTATGGAAGTATTCACTCTGCACTTCACAGACAATTGAAGGTATGCTTTGATATTAAGTCATTCTGAAAAAAACCCCAAACAAAGCAAAACAAAGCATATAGGTCTGAGATTTGCCATAAAGGCTCACCTCACAGTACATCTGGGGACATAATTTGATGAAAATGACTAAGAAAAGATGTATACATCAGAATTACATTAAACATACAAGCAATACACAGGTAATTTAGGAAAACAAGGAAAGAAAAATTGCTTCTCCTCTTCTTGTAGAGGAAGGGTTGTACATATAATACTATTAAATGAAACACTAGTGATGACATTTTATTAACAAGCAGTAAAAAATAAATTTTATAAAATAAAGGGAAAGCTCTGTCAAGCACTTATGTGGACCTATAATTTGGAGGAAAAAAAAAAGAAAAGAAAAGAAAACAATTAAAGATATGAGATATCATTTTATGTGTAAATAAAATTAAAACTTTTCATTTTTACAGCTACATGCACCCAAAAATATCCAGTAATAATTCCAGCAGAACTAATGGTTTTCCTCACACATGGCTGAAAATCTTATTTTGAATAAAAGTTGTTTTGAATGCTGGGTTCAGGTTAAATTAAATTCCAGATAAGTAACAAAATGCAACATTCAAGTACAGGATTTTTTTCCTTCCTTAAGAATATTACAGCGAAAATTATTGGCCTAAATATTTAAAATACGTAAGAGGCCGAACTTGCCTCTTACTTAAAATGTATATATTTTGTTACTGGTGTCAGAGGTCTTCATTTTATTCAAGTAAAAATAAGAAGAAATTCTTCTTCTTTTTATGTTCTGAGAAACAAGATGACATTGAAATTTTTCATGTCCTTGACATTTTATCCAGCCTAGACAATTTTCTGATTTACATGCTCATTCCTGAACATGAGTTGGCTGTAGAATTCTTGATTGCAGATGCTAGTCCTCCTTTTGATGGCATGCTGATTAAAAGATTCTAAACATTCTTCTAAAGAAGATCCAAGAATTTTTGCAAAACCTATTCAGTCGTGGGACTTCTTACTGAACCTTCTTCTGATCTTACTCCTTTTGGGTCTAAAAACCTCTGAAATTTTGAAACTGTGATTTATTTTTTTTTTTAATTTAGGTATTTTATTGTGCTTGAGTGAGACCATATTTTTAAATGTTAAAATCCAAGCCAGTTTCAAAATCACCAAATTGGATTGTTTTCATTTATCCTCCTAATAATACTTTATCAAGTATTATTCCTCGATTTTTTAACATCCACAGCCAGAAAAACAAACTTTATCTCACAAGTGCATGCTCTCTTTCTCTCTCCCCATCACGTTTTACCTAAGTAGAGAAGCCCAGGCATAGGCAATAAATAAAAAAATAACTATATACTTACAGTTATTATATATACTAGTTATAATTGTAAATCTTATAACTGTGTTTATAGAAGTATGCAATACTTATAGTTAAAACTATCTGATAAAATTAGCATTCTTATATCAACAAAGAGTAGTTAACCCTTAACCCCCCCAACCTAACAATTATTTTCATAAACACAGCTAAAGAACCCAGACCATCTTGACAATATATGGGCATGATGCATTGTGCTAGAATACATGTCTCCACATCTCCTCCCAGCTCAGTGGAGGAGGACTTAATCAACAAAGTTTTATCATACTTCCTTTACTAAAGCCATAGTTAGTGTTACAATTCCATAAGCACCCTCAAAAAAAAAACCAAACCCATTTTTTTTTAATTGAACAGAGACAAGAACTGCTTCTAAAAAGTAATAAAGGTACAGAATTCCATGACTTGCTTCCTGTTTTCAATGAAGCTTAGCATTAAAATGTGGTTGAATTACAGCTCTGAGCTCCACTCCTGCAAGAGCTCCTTCTTGAGCAGAACAAAAAGTGCCTTCTGCTCCAGTGAGTTTGGGCACCCAACACTTCCCCCTTCATGTGAGTGAAAAAAAAGGAAAAAAGCTGTATGAGGACATTGCTGAATTTATTGCTTGTTTATTGTAGAGATGCCTTGTCAATAGGAAATTAGCAATACTGACTTAAAGTATTTGAAGAATCAGGGACATATAAAAGCCACAGCCCAGTAAGCAAACATTCTTGAAAAATTACCCTAATTAAATCTTTGTCACACTTGATGATGAGATATTTGTTTCCATGGCCTTTTCTGTTTTCCTTTCATGATGATGATGAGGTAGATGTCAGTTTTAATTTAATTGTATCATATAGATTTTTCTTTGGTAATATCTTTACAGATCAGTACACTCCAGGCCTGTAGGTAACAGCTGGTGTCAACTATGCAACCTCTTCCTTAAGGTTAACCAAGCAATGTGTCTTTTTGAAAAATCATGACTGCATAGTAATAAACAACAAAGTATAGTCATTTTTCACAGTACAGAAATATTAAACTGATAATCAGTGTATTTAAATAGGTTTTCCTTCTGTCACAAGGATTTCGTAATAAATACTCAAGTTCTAATAAGTTCTTTAATAATTAAATGAAACCTAAACCAGTAACCATCTGAATCTCCCTCATAAAACATGGAATAGTAAACTCTGTTCTTAAGTGCTATGTTTGATGGGAATTCTACAGACAAGACAGTGTTCATGTCTTGGCCTTTCTGCCCTTGGAAGCTTTCGAGACTGAGAAAAAGAGACTTCTCTACAGACTTTGTAAAAAGGCAGTCTTTGAAATTCTCCTTGATGTGGTATTTTAGGCTTATTAGAAGAGTGAATTAAGTACCATGTCAAGCCATAATCCAATTCTTGAGTTCTCTGGTTTTTCCTTAGGTCCCTCCAACCCACCCCAAGAAAAAACAGGTCACACTTTGCTATTATTCAAGTACTATTGAGTAATGGGGTTTTGTATTATTTTTGTAAGGGAAAGCTTTTGTGGACAGAAGTGAATGAAAATATTGGTCTAAATGCACGTGCCTATTTTTCAGCGAAGTAATCAGCTTCCAGGTAATTGTAAACATTATTTCTGTGTTGTCAGAATAGGGCTAAGTGCAGGAAACCATCACTCTCACACACAACATGCTTTCTAAGTCATTACTTTTTTAAAAAGAATGTATCTTGATGCACTACTACAATGATCTGGGTTATCATGTTGCTAAGAATGGATAGCTTCACCTTTTTTTCCCCCTTTCTGAATTCATCATCTGCTTGAAAACAGCTGCAAGTAAAGTGAAGTTAGAAAAAAAAAGCCTAAAACCTTAATGGCTAACAGAAATTGTACAGTTTACAAGTAAACAGAGGTAGATAGTTTATAATTTTGAGAGAGGAGGAGAATAATATTTTTCCTTTTGCACTGTAATGACTCACACTAGTGAGGTTGTTCAATTTTAAATCACATAACTGTGCTGCATAGTATGTGAGCATTAGATAAAAGCACTGTCCTGTTTTCGATATAAATTCATTATCTATCATGAGTCTTTTAATATTGTGTTCAGGTTGTGCCTTCAAATAAAAAAGATGTGACCCATTCAGGGCTTAATGGGGTCTTTTTTTTACTATTGTGTCTCAGCAACAGAGTGAAGACAATGTTCCAAATAAATAAGGAAAAATCTGAATATTCTAGTGACTATACCAGTACAATGCTTATTAAAATTAGTCAGATTTGGCTAACCTATGAATTCAGTATTATAAATATGATTTTATAAAAAATATATTTAAAACAAATTTGTTACAAATCAGGGAGTCAAGCTCAATACTTTTGTAGCTGCTTTTACTGATGTAGGATTTGATTCACTGGGGCTGCTGTTCTTAGTAAAAGCTTCACAAACATACATAAGACCTTAGCTTTCACTACTCAGAAGGGAACAAAAGCATCTGATAGAGCTCAGCAAGCTAAAAAGAAGGTACAGACTGCACAATATGCATAAGGAACCACTGATGCAATCACTAAATAGAAAATTTCCCATTAAATCATGCGAGTAGGACAGTAGGAATTCATCTTTGCAAATGAAGAACATACATGAAGAAATTAAGAAACTGAGGTTCTCAGAGCAATATTATGTGTATTACCTATCCTAATCCAAGTAAATGGGGCTGAATGTGACTGAAATTTGGACCTTGTACTTATGCACAAATATAAACAGTAAAAAGCTCCTGATGCGAACTGAAGCTCTATGTTCACTACACACAGTGAGAATCAATTAGTGTTTCTTAAAGAAAAACAACTTTATAAGTTCCTTACATGGCAGGTGAAATACTGAGAAAAATGACTGATGTAAACAAAGGTAGCTCCCATATATTCTAACAATTCCCACTTTGCCCATACTCACTATCGCTCACTAGATGATTTCACAGTGCAAATCTTCCAAATCCGATAGATTTGGTTATGAGGTCTCTAAACATCAGTGGGTTTGGGGTCACTTTCATTGGAAAGCCACACACAAAATATAACTAAGTGCATTGGAAATATATTATTATGTTGAGATCTACAAGTAGTATCAGATTCATCCTTGTAAGTTATGAATACACAAAGGTGTCTTCTATTATTGAAATTAATAACAGAAGCAAGCAATTTTCCAGATTAGGTAACTGAAAAACAGCTTCAAGACCTTCTGCAAAGTTTCATATTAAGCTAACATTCCCTTGCTTTAGGTCCCCACTCAAGCAGATACTAATGTTGTACATAAGATGACTGGAGTTTCAGATCTAAAAGTGAAATCCTGTGGAAACTTAAAGAGAAAGTAAAGAAAACAATAGATGTAACACAAAGTTCATTGTTAAAATCTGGATCTTAGAGGGATTGATACGGAAGTTGGAAATGGGGAATCACACCTGGAATGAGGGTTGCAGTGGGAAAACGTGGGGATTATTACAGACTCCTCAGTAAAAACAAAAGCATGCTTTTGAAAGTCGCTCTACTGGAAAAAAAAGAGAGAGATTTCAGCCTTTGTGGTAGCTGAAGCTTGGTGTTCTACTGACAAAACAGCCGTTGGTTGTACTAAATTGTGTCAAATTACATGCAGTAGTTATATAATGTGTATTACTGTCCATGAGGGACAAAGATGAGGCCACTCACTTAGGACTGAAAGATGGATTTAAATTACACTGCTAGGGATGAAAGGCTAGCACTTCATTAAGTAAGCTGCTCAACCTTCGTGCTTACTCCAGTTTTAAAACTATTATCCTACAATCACAGTGAATAGCTTTGAAATAATATTGCAGTCATTCTTTGATAAGAAAGCCTGTTTTTTTTTCCTTTGCTCTGCCTTGCAACTAAGTAGCAGATACATAATTTATATTAACCTTGACTTGTTCTTCACCTACAGATTCTCCTGATTTTATATCATAAGGGAAAAATCCTTTTTTCTTCACAAGTGAAAACATGAATTAAGTATTTCCCTTATACAGATCCTTTCTTTTTATTTATTTTTTTTTTCAGAGGAACAGGGTTCATAAAGCACTGTTCCTAGCTTGCAAGAAGTAGCAGCTTGTTTGCAGCTTTCAGACTTACTTGTCCAAAATCAATCTTGTCACTTTGGCTTGGATTTGCATAATGCTCCTCCCTGAGTGGAGTTTCTGTGGCTTGTGCTCAGCAGTACTGTAGGGAGCAGTGGGGAGTTCTGTTTAAAAACTGATGACACAAAAATGTCAGTGGTGTTTTCAGGTGCTCATTTTTACACATCTGTATTCTTTGCAGAGTGCTAAAAACAGTACTTTCAAAAGTTGCACACAATTACATTAAGAACTGTGTTTGTACTGAAAGCATTGTCATTAGAATGTCTTATTTCCTCAGTACAAAGGCTCTATGGCTCACTGCCCTTCTGATATTTCAATTATTTGGTTGTAATCATGTAGCAAAGCAGATATTGATTTCCTGGGTATTCAAATTACACTTCTAAATGCAAGAGCTAGTAAAAGGGCTTTATCATTTAAAATTATACACTATTTGGTGAAGCCAGCTGGTTCCAGCGCAAAGGAACATTTTCTTTTATTTTAAAAGTGACATTATAAAGAGCATCTGTGGGAGTGTTTCTTTAAGGCTATATTCAAATTCAATAAGTCTTACTTATTTTGAGAAATACCTTGCTCTCAAGTAGCTTCTGAGATTTACTCAATGTGAATAAAGAAAACTGAAGCAGTCCTTGGGACCTGAAGTATATACCAGTGCATTTTTAATTGTGCATTTATGTGTGCATCAATTTACAGATGTTAAAAATCCACAACTTTTATATTTGATACATGTCAGATGGCAGTAGTTTGCTATCCCACCCGTCATTCCTCTTTTACATGAGATAGCCGGTACTCCTTTCCCAATATGGGGCAAAGAGGAACCTGTGAAAAGTCAATTTGTTCAACAAAGTGAGTCTGAAATACACTTTTCACGATTTGGGAAAACTTCTGTCATACGCTCAAATGTTCTTCAAATTCCAGTTGTCTCTTTTCTGTCCATTCCAAACTTGAGTTTGATGGACTTTACTCTCTCCAGAGAGACTCTGTCAAATCATATGGTGAGAGCCTCATGGAAGACAGTGTTTCAGCTTGACTGTCCTGCTTGGCTGTGAATGCCATGGCCAAGGCTGGAAACTGAAGTAGCTGCTCCCTGGGAAGCTAGAGATTAGTTTGAAAAAGCCAAGGAACCAGCCAAACAAAAAGCCATATGCAGTTTCCAAGAGGAAAGCAGGAAACATCACACTGTTGGGTTATGATGAAATAAATACCAAAAAAATAAAAATAACAATACTTTTGATTCCCAGTGACTACTGTTTTGGGAATTTTGCCTTATTCAGTGAAGCAGACTTTCAATGCAGCTTCCAGATTTCCTAATTTTACTTTCCACATAAAACTTCTCCCTCCAAAAAGGAAGGAAAGCTCTTTGACTTCATCCCCTTAATAATTTATTTCTGTGTTTTCCTGTTTCCACATCTTTGTTTATTTTCTTTCCTTTTCCAGGAGAATTGTTAGGCAAGGAGAACCTAAACCAATTTTTTTAATTATTATTTTTTTTAAAAGTAGTTGGTCTTCTAAGCATAAAACTGTATGCATGTATATGCATAATGCTTTATGGAGGAAGCTAAAAGTGTTTAGACTGCCTCGGCTACAGCCAGCCTGCCTGAGTCTATTGTCTCCCTATGCACGCATTAAAAAATCCCGGACTGCACAGTTGGCAGCACAAGTATTCAATAGAACACTCTGAGAGGATTGAAGAATGCTTACAGATGCAATTAATTGCTAATAAGTTACTTCTATCATTGCCCTAGGAATCAAAGAAGTTAAAATGTTTGAAAATGTACAAAAAATATAATCTTCAACTAAAATAAGGCAGCATATCTGAACATCTAAAAGCTAGTAGGAGGATTTTTTTTCCTTTTTTTTTTTTTTTAATGATGGATTATAAAAATTTTTCATACAAAAAAAATGTTTGAATGTGATGTATTTTATTCAAAATTTCCTGGTTTTCTTAGGTGCTATTTAGTATTTAAAAATACTCTCTGGTTTAAAATGTTTTGCAGACTTTATGATGTTATCATTCAAAGAAAACCGAATATATGTACTCTTAATGGTTGATACTTGTTTAGAAAAGAAACTGTGCAGTGGCTTCAATTTTTTGTGCTTATTAGAAAGGTTAATAATCTAGTATTATTTCATTTCTACCTACTTCCTCTGGTAAATTCCAGTGCCAAAAAGACTTAAGAGTTTTAAAAACAATCAAATATACCAATTTCTTTTTCACACACTTCTTCACTCACTTGCAGTCTCAGACTGATGCTGAAGTAAGTCAATGTCATGCAGCTCTATGTTAAATCCATGACTTTGATTGTCAGGACATCCTTGTTTCATATGTACAAGCTGGGACAAGAACCTCAGAAATAATAATACTTCAAAACTGGAACAAATGCCAAAGCTGCTGCCACATCACCCCTATACAGGAAAGGTTTATTACCACAAAAGGCAAATATATCATCTAATTTTGTATCCTGTTTGTCACAGATTATTTCTGCTTCATTCAGCTATCCATCACTCAACCCAAATTCCTGAATACAACAAGGTTATACCTCATGTCTTCCAGAAATGTACCCAGATCCTAATAGAATCTTTTCCTAATGAATCACCAATCTGGTAATCCACATGAGGATGGCTGTTTTCAGTTAGTACATATGAGTTATTTTTCCCCTTAGTGAATAAAAATAAAATTACAAATAAATTGATGGATCTTTGGCATCTGAAATTCTAATGCCTATATGGTTATACTATCATGTACACATCTTATAAGCATGTCATCCTGTCTTTGGACATAAAAACGTCAAAAAGTTTCTGCACTTCAAAACAATCCATCTTATAAAATGTCTTTCTTACTTAATCCTTGTTTTTCCCTGTTTTTGAAAATAGGTTTTTACCAGGAAGGTAGGCATCAGCCTACATTTTCTATCAAATTTTGTTACCTTTTTTAATTAGCACCTTGCAAGTAAGAATATTTTAAAGTATAGTGGGCTGCCCTAAAGAAGTCTATGCAATTCTGGATAGCTTTTTACTCATGAACATAATTGTAATGTACTTACAGACAGTACGTTTGTTGAGTCAGATCCTTGCCCTCTTACTGTGACAAAGGTATTGAACAACATCTGCTTTAACCAGTTGTTTGGGACTTCCTTGTTTGGTGGACCCCTAAGAAAATGCAGACAAAAAAAAAAAAAAATGCAGCAAACGATAGCCTGAAGGTCAAGAGTGTGCATAGCAGTCATTACAAGTAATTTTTTCATTTGGTTATAAATTTTCTCTTTCAGGAATGATGACTATGAGCTGGACAAAAATAGATGGAAACTAAAGAAAGTTCAGTCATCTCATAGTAAAGTGAGATGTGTTTGCTTCCACCCATGCATCTCTGTTTACATCATGGCCCAAGTATTCATCTACCTTCACCCAGATTCTACATTATTAATTTTCCTCTTTTTGAATGGGAGGAGAAAAGCAACCTTTCTCTATATGCCAATCTATCTTACCTGCTTCTATTCAAACTATTCTGCTTTTTCTTTTTTCCTATAAACTATATAAACGTTAAATGTAGTGAGGATTGGAATCTGCAGTTGACTCCTCCTTTTTCTCCCTGGCTTTGCATGTTACACCAAATTTTAAAATCATTTTCACCCTCTAGTCCAATAACTATTATCTTAAACTGTGGAAGCAAGGTGGAACTGCTTTAACATGAGAGGTTTAGTAGAGCAACTTAACTGGTCACACAATGGTTACAACATTCACCTCTGACATGAGTTTCTCATCCCTATACAGCCCACAGCAATATGGTGCAAAAGTGGAATATCCAATATTCTTTGCAATATCCTGCAAAGTGGAAAATTTTAGGCTGATGAGTGAGTTCGCACAGGCACCATACTTTGTTTTAGTCATTAAGACATTAGATAAAACACGACTCAGCACACACGGCTTAGATCTGTCAGTACCGATCAGGCATGCTCCAAGAAGGAATGCCCAGTCAGACCCGCCCTCCCAGGAATTTAGGCAAAGGAACACTTAGAATAGGATTAATCTCATGCACCTTCAGACATCAGAATCTGAACTAACTGCTCCAGCCTGTGCAAAGGAGAGGAGCAGGCACCTTCCGAAGCATTTAATCACACATATCTCAGATGCCTCTTGGATGAGGTGAATCCCTTTTGGGGACACCAGTGTCTCTTATATGACTTTTAAATGGACATAAGGTGATTAGCTCTGTCTAACTTTAGTCACTTCGTGCTTAGCTTCTGTGTTTGACTGAGCTGATGCCTGAGCCAGGCATTGTACTGCTTTGTCAGGTATGTCCATGTGTGACCATTGTTTTGGGTGTTATTTCCCAAAGTCCTTACTAGTCCTTCTGCAGGAACTCCAGTTCTGTATTGGGTGCTGGCTAGACTACATCAGGACTCCCTGGGAATCCAGTACCAGGTTGCCAAAATAGATATCCAGAATGCTATTGCCTAGAATGAGACAAAGTTTTTCCTGTTTTGCTGCTTCAATACTAGTTTTTTAATTCCTTTCTAGATCTAAGCAACCATTAGCACTGATGTGCAGCTTGTATTGCTGATGTTTACTACCACATACTCATGATACAAGGATAAGTTCAAGAGGCACATCAATACTAGCTGCTTTTTATAATGAGATAGTCACTAGTAATTATAAACCTAATTAAGCAGTAATTGATTGTCCAGGTACCCTGGAGCTAAACCTTTCTTTGATAGTCCTGAATGAGAGTTTCTAGCCTTTTCTATGTAAGAAGGGCTTTATTTGCCATGTGAAAAAGGGATAATTTTAGCAGTTGCTAGAGCTGACTTGGTGGACCTGTCACAAATATATAAACAAAACAGAGAGGTTGATGTAATTTTGCATACAGAAATCTATCATTTGGACTCACTAAATGTTGGGGGACAGAATCTGAAATACAGGCATAAGGCTGGTCGTTACTACTTGTGTGGGGCCGCTACATAATAATACAAATATGGCTGTGCAGCTATTTAGTTGAGCAGTTAATGAGGATAAGTTAACATATATACTGAGATATTGAGACTTTGTGTATTAATGAATGGACTTAGCTTATCAGGGTGCCATGCCTCAGTGTTCAGGCAGACAACAAAGTAGCAATATGAGCTCCCAGCAAACACATGAACAGTTACAGATGAATGGCACACTGCTAGCTTTAGAGCAAAGCTATTCAAACGTTTTTTTCATTCCTGACAAAATATACTTCAGTCTTCAGAATGCTGAGCCAGACTCTTTCTGGAAAACATAAATTGAGAGTGACTTGATCTAGCACTTGGTCCTAGAAAGAACTACCATGTACTTTAAAAATTAAGATTTTTCTCAAAATACAGGTTTTGCACATATTTTAATTCAAAAAGCCATTTCATATATCTCCTCCTTCAACTTTCCTGCAGCAGGCAAGTAGAGAGATAACTCACTGCTTTATGGATATTTCACAATTAATACCTAAAATATATTAATAGTCCTGGAAGTAGGGACTAAACTCCACTCTTTCCATGTGTTTGCTTTAGCTGCTAAGCTACAAGTCATCCTTTAGTCTTTTGAAGATGGCATTGTAGGCAGATCTGGTTTAGTTCTGCTTGTTCTTGATCCTATTCTGAGGGGTTAACTCTTTCCATAAACTGTAATACTACCTTGGCCAGGCTTCTGGATTTCATTCTGCAGACTGAGATCAGATCTACAGAGAAATTTTGAATCTATTTTAGTCAAGGCTTTTTAGGAAACTTACACCAGAATTTTGGAAACACTGAAGAGAATTCTTCTGAATTCTTCTTTCTGTATTTCAGTTCTTGACTTGAACTTGTGCAGACATCCCTCAGCTAGGTGCTTATGAAACAGTGATTCAGAAACTAATATCTCCTAGACTTAGATACATTTTTCCTTCCTTAAATAAGGACACCTAGCTTGTTTTTTAAACAAGAGCAACAATAATAATCTCCAGATGATCATTAAGAAATGCGTTTAAGCATAAAATTAGTGGTGAGAGAAACTGGTCTCCTTCAAGCAGATAGCAGACCTGTCCTAGTGACTAACATTTAAATGATCACATTTTAGTGGCAAGAAATATAAAATCTTATGGACTCTCAGTAATCAAACACTTACACAGGAATTTTCTTGATCACTTTGTTATAGCTTCACTGCTTTGGACAAAGGTGAAGTTCATCTGGAATGTTACATCATTGGTTCAGTTTAGCAATCATTTTTTGACCTTTTTTTTTTTTATTGTCTAAAGCAACAATCGAACTTTTGTATAAGTCACCTGTCATTTCTGAGTCCAGTGCATAAGTGGGCAAATGCATAGTTCATGGCATTAATTGAAACAGCCAAACAAGGATGCTATTTGCTTCTAAAGTAAAAAAATGTTACTAATGGGACTAGAGTGAAAAAGGGGAGATTTTTGCTTATTTTTGCCTTAAGAGAGAAATTCTAGAAAATCATAAGTGTTTTCCCATAGTGATTTTTTAGCTTGCTTAACTGCATACAAAAAAAACCCCAACCAAACCAAACAAAAAACATCCAGCTAAACAAACAAACAAAACCCCACAAAGGCATAATGTAACTATTTTTCTTATTCTTTTTTTTGTTTTCTCCAGCACCAGTTTTAGGATTGCAGCTCCCATATTAGATTTATTGCTGAAATAAGCTAGATTTTTAAAGGCAGAGCAGAAGTCTTGTGATACAACTCCAACACCTAACATTAGGCACGTCTGCTTCTCCCCCATGTCTCTGTCTAGCAAAGACAAAGCTTTAGAGATGGAAAAAACAAATCTTCTCAATTCCTTTGACGTCCTCTTTGGTATCCCCTTTACCTTTTCAAGTTTAGAATTATCATAGTTGATTTTCCTGTGCTGGATATTAATCCCTCAGAGAATGCTTCTGTGTAAGCTTTTACTTGGTCTCCAATCCCCTTCCTTCCAGTGACTTCCATGGCTTGCTTTCTTCTGTGTCTTCTTCTTTTTCCTTTTCAGCTAAGAACAATAGCCCTGACACATTGTGATGAGTCTCAGCTGTTCCTCAGTTCAGGTTATGCTCTTTAATGAAATCAAAGAAAAGCAGATGAGAGATCCAGAGAATAAAAAATTTAACTCAATAGCTACTACAAAAGGACCTTAAATGGAAAAGAGATTTGTAAGCTGCAAACATTCAATTCATAGCTGGTTAGAGAGTTGTCTTTTTCAAGTAGTAACTTGGGGATTAGTAGAAAGTTTGGCAAAGAAGTAGAAGAACATTTCACTCAGGAGCGTGGGAAGACCATGAAGAAATTGGAAGTGTTTTGGGCTATGAATATACAGAAAAAAATTTAAAGAATCTCAAGGAAAGAGGTGAAATCAGAAAGCTATTGGAAAGCCTAGGTGAGAGAACGACACTTACTGAAACTTCTGAATGTTTTGAAATCTGAATACTTTAACCTTTCAAAAGCATCAAAACACACTCTTCTGTGCAGAGCACTGTAAAGTGGCCACAAACAGTTCTGCACAGGCTAAACTAGATAAACATCTCAGATAACTGATCCTCATCAGTCCTTTGAATGTTCATCAGACATCTTTAATACATACTGAAAAAAACATGTTTCATTTATTTAATTACTGTGTCTATCCAGCTTGCAGTTTTTTGAACTTAAGGTATCAGCCATTCATAATGAGGATTTTCAGCCATGGAAACAAAGCAGTGTTGGCATCCTTGTTCTTCCAGGAGTTCCAGCTAAGTTCTTGCAGATAATTAGTCTTTCATCAATCAGTTGAAGTATTTATATATTATTTCTTCTTATAGGTATATTAAAAATAGTGTCTATTTCAGACTCTGAAAAACAGACACAATTCCAAGTGTGTCCACATTTTTTCTATTTTTCAATTTGGTTTTGTGAAGATGAATGCAAATCAAATCAAGCTGCTTCCTTTTTTTTTTTCTTTTTTCCCAGCCTTCCTATTATTATCTCCCTCAGTGTCATGTCTAATTCTGATTTGGATTTTGTAAGAATAAAAAAAAATAAATCCCACTCCTTTGGTGGAATTCTCACACCGTCCTCTGATGCATCTGGTGCTAGCCACTGTCTGAGGTAGGAGTCTGTAACTGTACTTACAGTATGGCAATGTGTTTGTGCATGCGTAAGTATACAGGGTCAGCACCTACAGTTATGAAATCCAATATGCAGGGACTGTACCATGTAAAATTTTACCTTCAAGTTTGGTATTTTTATGCATATTAACTTAAAACTTCTCTATTAACATAGAGATGTCTATGAGGATAAAGGCTTTAAGAATCATTCCAAGCTTTAAAATTATAAAGCAATTCAGGCCTTTAAAATTTTTATTCTGTAATACCACTGACTTTGTACTGATACATAGTACCTATGAAATTTTGGTGGGGTATATGAATACTAATGTCAAGTGGTAAGCATTTTGTCCATGTTTCTAGTACTGTCTCCAAGTAATTAAATTGTCTGTTCCTTTATACTTGTATTATGGAATATCATAAGAGTGATCATTTCTCCTGAGCTCGTCATAAATTTAATTCATTGAGGTTCTCAAAGCCTTGCAGGCTGAGTGCTGAGGGGTGGTGATTTTTCTGTATCTAAATCTCTCTGTACCTCTTTACATGTTTGACTTACTTGCAGCCCTGCAACCTTGGGTTTGCTTTCCATTATGACAAGGTGAAAATTAAATACAATCCTTAGTTCCATTATATTTAAGTTCCAAAACAGAATTTCATGAATAGTTACAGGCTATCCAGAAGCATAACTCTTGCTATGTCTCTACAGCCATGCTTTTAAGCATCTGAGTTTGAATTCTAGGCACTGTGGAATCAAGTACCATAAATCTGTCCTCTGACTCCAAGTCTCATCACACATCAAGTCCATTGAGACGGCTCATTATATTCTATTATCAACAGTTCACCTCCATCCCTTATCTATGTCCACATTAAAACACAAAAGAGATTGAACAGATATGAAATGGTTTAAAATAACAAAATATTAAGGAGAAAAAAAATAATAGAGCTTGCAACAAGAGTATGGCACTAGTCAGGAAGGTACAATGGTATTCAAAAGTTCTCGGTGACTGTCACGGAGAATCAAACCTTCATGGTCCTGGCTCCAGTGGGAAGGAGGGGAGAACACTATGTGCACATGTTTTCCCTAACCACCTGTGGCAGCCACAGTGCTGAAGCATGATGGAAAAAAAACCCAACCAAAATAAATTACTGTTTGCAAATGTTTTAACTTACCACCACTAGGAACCTCCACAGAACATCTCATCCTTTCTATTTTAGATAGCAAACTGAGGGTGGGGTGAATCAGCCTCTGGGGTGACTAGATGGTGACTAGGTATGACTACATGGTCAGATGACCCTCTTAGGCTAAATACCTAAGTTTTAGATAGTTTAAGGTAATTGGGATGAATCCAACACACTAATACAGAGCTGAATAATGCAAAATGGGTAGGCATTCACATAGTCTAATAGTGATGAAGCTGGCATAAAAGCTTGAATGGAATAGAATTAAAAGAGAATATTAAATTCAGTTTCAGTTGAATTTATTAATTGTATTTATCTTACATTTTAACAAATGTTTCCAAAGATAGATGATTATTTCTCTTACAAAAGGCAGCACATATGGCACCATGTGATAGCTACAGCATGAAATGCCAGTTTCCTATAAATATAGACTTTGGGAAATTATCCTTAGAACCAGTAGCATATGAGGTAAATAATTAATAGGAATGCTAATTATGCATTAAATTTAGGAAAATGCTAGGAAAATATATAATATCTTATGTCTTTGATTAATCCATTCTGTTCTCCCACACTTTGCATGGGTCTTTTATTAAATCCTATAGTTTTATTAATTGCAGAAGCCGAAAAGCAGAGCTAATGTGATTTGGTAATGGTGAAAATACCTCTTGAAATGTTTTTTTGAATACTAAATCAGGAATAATTTAAGGTCTGTTTGCCTGAGTAAATGAGTATTAAGATGGTACATTTTAAACTAGCAGATGAGTTATTCATTTTCTGAAAAGCTGGAACTTTGATATTGGGAGAGTATTATTATATTGGTTTTAGGGAGGTTATCAGAAAAATAGAAATGGTTTGAATGCATTAAATCTAGTCGAAGATTATATACATTTTTAAGAGTGTCTTTAAATCACTTGCCAGTCTGATATCTGTTACTACATCATTTAAAAAATCAAGAGATGACTGTCTAGGAGAAGAAAGAACAAAAAGGCTGTAGGACAATGCATACAGTAGGGACTAAGAACTACATTCACAAGAAGACCTAAGTGCTACAAGGCTGACAATAGTGTAAGGCACAAGAGGAATTAGGCTTTCCTGCAAACCAGCAAAATCCAGAATGCCATCCATTGAATCACCAACATTACTGAGTAGAAAACATAGTACTACATCTTAAATATTGCCTGTTCCTTTATTTCCTGTGATATGTCCTTTCCTATTGCGATAGGTGGTTGTTTGCTAATTCCACTGGAGATGTGGATCTATTTCCTGAGCCTCACTGAAAAAAAAAAAAAGAGAAGCGATGTTATTTTTTCAAATCGTAGTCCTGAGAAGAAGCTGTGCAAGCCTTGGCTTTGCAGGGATATGGTAAAAAAGGTCTAGTGAATGGCCAGCACATTATATGCATGAGACTGAGCTCTAGCCTACTTGGCCAGGTTAGGTGGCAACAGGCCTGTTGTCATAAATGTGGTTAGGTAACAAAAGTATTTGATGACTCAGAGTTGCTTTAAAGTCGGACTTTTTTTTTTTTAATTGGCAGTCAGGTACTTCAGGCTAGTTGAGCTTTGTGCCCAGGAACCTTCACAGATGTCCTTTTCTTTGGTCCTTTTTTCTAGATCATATGAATCTTTAACATGGGACTAACAACATCTATACTGGTGGAAAAGGAAGAATTAGCATTAATCTTTTTAGAAGTATTATGGTTGAAGCCAGTAGGGATGCTCCCATTAAAGCTGTCTGACCTTGTTTTCAGTAATTTTTATTCGTGTTATACTAAACCTTATTGAACAGAATTTGTTTGTGACAGCTATTTGTGGCAATTCAGATGGATTTTTGGTTGCTATTTTTTTTTAATTAAAAAATCAGACAAAATGTTCTTCCATAAATATGGAGAACATATTAACTTTCACAACATAAATTCTGGAAATCTTTCAATGTAGTACTTGATTCATTAAGGAAGGTGGAGTTTGTACCAGAACTGTGCTTTCTGTCTCTGATAAAATTAATCTCAACTTTGTGATGTAAAAAAGCTTTTGAAAAAATACAGGTTTGATACAAGAGCTAAGACTATTGAGATTTCAGTGACTAAACTACTAAAACTGTGCTACACTTAGGTCAACCTGAGGCAAAAGATCTTCTATGGAACTCCATGCTTGGGGATGCTGCCCTGTCTCTCCTCTGCTCAGATCCCACCTTCACAGCAAGGAAGAGGAAGAGGTTTTAGCAGAAAGCAGAGGTTGGAAAGGGAGATGCTCAGAGAAAAAGCACGGGATTGGGGTTTGCCACACAGTGATGTTCCTGTGGACTGACCAAGGAGCCTTACTCTGAAATGAGGAGTCTGAGAAGAACAAACCCAAGATTTGATGTGTGAGGAAAATGAGACTGAGATGAGTAGCCAGAAGTTCAAGACAGACTGGTAGTTCAGAACAGACCCTTTATTGGAACATATGTGATACGATAACTACGTCACACTCCCTGCAATGAGAGCACGGCAAGCAGGCAGGGTGAACCAGTACTAGGGAATGAAAGAATGTCACTTGTATCAGCCTTTTTTCCTGCAAAACTAAAAATTGTATACTGAATAAGTAGGCAGAGGATAGTTAAGAGGAATAAACAGTGTCCTGATGCATTAACCTTTTTCCTACCTCTACTACAAAACATCTCTGGCAATATTTTAAGTCACTGAAAGCTAAAGTTTTAAGAGAGTGGTCATTAATGATGTCTCCCTCATTTTCTGCAGGCTTAACTTGGGGAAGGTTATCTTCAGAACTGCTGAGAGCTCACAGCTGCAGTTGTCATCTATAAGAACTGATCTGAAAACAGAAAATGCATCAATGATTACTGTGTTTGATTTCAAATTGTGCTCCTTTGTAATTCCCCTCAGTTTTCTTTAACCCCTTCTTCTTACTAAGATACTATGAAAAGTCCCATTAATATTTATGAAACATTCAGATACTGTAGTGATCACTGCCATAGAAAAGCTAAAGAGATATTTAATCATTGTATTTTTGAATGCTGTGAGGCAATTTAGCCAGAGGGCCATACTATGAGCAAGACAGGTGAAATAATACTTGGTTTAGTTTATTTAACAATGTGTTGAAAGTGGCAGTGACCATGGAAGAATGGTATGAGAATGTAGGACAAAGAAAAGCACTAGCAAACTTACATTTGGTATTTCCTAATTTTTTTAGCATTGACTTATAGCTTTAAAGATATGTTAAGAATTCTTTTGTGCACAATGTTATTGTGCATAATACTATTGTTATCAAGTGTGACTGGACATATTCCATATTTAGGCTAAAGGAGGGAACACTTGAATGCTAGCTTGTTTAGGGTCGTTGGAACAAGACAAGACAATGACCAGAGTGCTGATCAGATTGGCAGGGCCTCAGCAGTTGACGTACTAAGGGAGTGTCTAGGACACAATGTTTGGAACAGTGAAGACTTGTATCATATCTGAAGACATCAATGTCAGAGGGAAAACAGAAGCAAGGCCTTCCCCCCAGGAAAACAATAGAAAACAAAAGGCAGAAATGGTTATGACTACTAGGGGACCACAATGGGTCATGAGATTGATGGCAAGTCAAAATTGGAGATGTGAGGGTTTTTTTAACAATGTTCAGGGAAATGAGCTACTCCCCTCCCACTCTTTTAAGAAATATATACCAAAACAAAAATAAAACACTTTAAAACTAGCAACAGTTTGTTTGTGTTTTTCTGCCTTCGGAAAAACAGCCTTTTAAGATCTCAAAGACCAGCTGATCACTTGTGAACTCAGATATTCTAGTTATAGGAAGATGCCAAACATATAGTAAAAAAGACTTAATGTTCAGTCCACGGGATTGCCATGGAAAAGAACCAAAGCTTTTTTGTAATGGAGAACATAAGCTTATATAAACAACTGTAGGATGTGTAAGGGCTCATGATAATGTCAGAGACTAAAGCATGTGAGTCTGTGGGTGTCCCCCACCCAGGAGGGGTTAAAAGAGTCATCTCTCTCTGTTGATTTTGTTAGATATGATATGTCTGGTAATGTGTTAATCTAAAGCTTTAAGGCTTTGGGTAGACAGCTATTGGATCCAAGAATATTTTATTCTCCTTTTGATATCTATCTTCACTTTGTAGCTTGGGATGATAAGATAGCATAAAGCATCAGAGATTGGTCACTAGAGATAGGATGTTAGATGTTCGCATAGGCAATAAAAACTTTTTTCAGCTGGGACATGATCCTTACATCATCAGTGCTGAAGTTGTTGTCAAGAAGGTATTTCCCATAGATCAAATCTTGGAATTTCTTTTATCACCCTTTTTGGGGGTGAATGTAGTCTTATTCCTAGAATTATATAGGAATATTTCAGCTAACGTATTCTCTCAGTTTGCATGTGTTTAAGCAATGGCAACAGGCTCTCTCTTTATCTGGGCATGGTTACTTGTTTCTCTCTCTCTCTCTCTCTCGTCCTTTTTTTAAACTTAAGACCTTAGTCTGCATGATGTGTTGTGCCTCATGCATGGGCTGGGGGCCATGAGGAGAAGGTTCTTCTTAAGATTCTGATGGATTTATGTAGTTGCCTGGACTTGTCTAATCTAAGTTTTTGATGACCTCCCATGTTCTTATGCTGTGGAAATACGTGAATCTTCACATTATAACCTTAGGTAATGTTTTCAGTTTTCTGGATGAAAAATCAGTAAGATTTCTCTATCCTTACTGGCCATGACTGTAGTTTTTCACCAGTGACATTGTAGTCCGTCATCACAGAAAGAGATGCATGTGCTGGTGTCCTGCTGCTCATGTTCAATTTGCAAACAGTAAGAGAAAGTTTGTCAAATTCAAATGTTTACAGCATGCTAGTTTATCACCATCTTGCAGGTTAAAAAGCCACCACATCAACTGCTGCATATTTCCCAGCAGAAAACAGGTGTATGTTGATTACTTCATCAGCAGGGAGACAGCGACTTCAGCTCCCACTTGCAGTGTCATTCCAGTGTAAACTAGCTGTTGAAAAATGGTGACAAGCTGATGTGTAGAGAACTGAAGGTAAAGTTTCCAGGTGTCTACCCAGTTTGCAGTATGAACTGGAAAAACTTTTACATTCCTCCATAGAATTTAACACTATATCACAATTAAGACTATTTTGGTTTCCCGAGTAATGAGAAAAAAAAAGAACAGAAAGGCCAAAAGAGACAGGACAGAACTGGCATCTCTTGCCAATTTAAATTTTGATCCAGACAAGAGAATAAAATGTGTTAAATTTTTTTGCACATAACTTTAAGGACATTGCTTCTGTGCTTAAAATTAAGCGTATGCTTATGGGCTGGCCTGGATCAGAGCCCAAGTCTTCAGTTTACTTTCTGAAAAGAAACCACCTGTCTAAAGCTGATAAATCATATAAACATTCAGCAAGCTTTGTTTAACCATAAACATTTCATACCCTAATGAAAGCAAAGGAGTTATGATAACATCAAAGGGTAACATATTATTGATTAAATAGTTTTATATATTTCTTCCTAACATGGAAAGGTTCTTTGAAAATAATTAAATAATATTAAAAAAAACATGCACCAACACAAAATAGTACTGTGAGAGCATGATTTATTGATTTTGCTATACCATTGTGCTTATAAGCAGTAATGCAGTATGTACACTTGGGTTGCCTTGGGCAATTAATTTTAATTTTAGTTGTGGTTCTCTTCTGTTTTGGGGAGTTGTTTTGTTTCATTTTGGTTTTTTTTTAATTTGCTAAAACCAGGTGGTAAAGTATAAACTAAAGCTGTAAAGAACTATTTGAAAATTATTTAAATGCATTTTTCATTTTTTTTAAGAAATAAATACTTTAAGAACATATATAATGAAAACTGCATCAGAGGGTACAAAAGAAGAAAAAAATATGAATACTTGTAAATATGAATAAACTTTCTAGTATCTCAAGAGAAAATAAAATAATAAAAACAAATATCTTTTTATCACATCAAACTAAACCTCCCAGAAACAAATAAAATGTATATGCATCCATACCATATATGATTAACAGCTGACATTTTTAGGTTCTATCACTGCTTTGCTTTTGTGTAGACAAGACAAACAAAATTAGAAGGTGAGGCAGGCACAGAGACGAGATGGAACATATTCCAAGACTTATCTCAGTTTGTATAGTAATATGTCATTGGCACAGAAAAATACTGGGGCCACCAGCACAGCCTGTTCCTTATCTTCGTATCTGCCTGTATCACCTAAATGTTATAATCTTGTCAATCACAGGAGGTCCATGAAAGCAGCCAGAAATGTGAAACCTATTGGTCCTTACTAAATTATAAAACTGCAGTTTTGCAAGAAAACCAGAAACAGGATAATTCCCAGTCTTCCTACAGAGTTACTCTTACCACTCCTTATGTTTGCTGTTAATTACAAGCACCACTTAAACACCTCTTATTTGATTTTTACCAAAAGTTAACGTGAATATTTGCCTTCTCTGAAGAAAACTCTGATCAAGATTGAATGCATGTGTTATCATTACTATGCTATAGTATGCATGAATACGACTCTTTCTTTGTGACATAAAATTCAAGGCAAAACATTGGGGTTTATGCCACTTGTCACTGCATTATTATGTAAACTAAAAATGTAATGGGAGATTTAACAACAGGGACATTGCAAGTGGGATAACAGTACTTCATTGGCTAGATTTTTCCAATATTTTTTTATTTCAACTTTATTTAAAAAAATAAATAAATATGCAAGTCTGAAACTGGCATGAGAAACATCCACCAGAGGTGGAATTCTACCTCTGCAAACTTATATTTTGATATAATATGCTAATTTAGATTCTTGTTTTATTAATTTGTAACCAGAAGATATAAAGGCTGTGGGGATAATTTTATACTAGTGAGCTGGAGCTAAAACTTTACCATTTACCACCTACTGTTTTACTGCATTAGTTTAGCTAAATGAAGTATTCTGTGAACTGCTAGATATTTAACTAGCTAAAAGTAGACTTGGACTATTTGAATGTTTCAGCAGGAGGCCTGTCTTTTGCCACTTAGCTGTATACAGTGTTACATTGCCCAGCAGCAATTAATGTAAAAGTGATGGATGAATAGCTTGTAGGTAAAAGCTTATAGCTGTATGTTCACCCATTAAAAATCACAAGATTTTAAAGTGGCCTAAACAGATTAAGGAAAGAGACATATGGCCTGCTTTCATACTGGAGAATTGCACAGTGCCAGGCAAGATTTCCATGCAGTAGTACTTCACTTGACACACTGTTAAATTTTTAACATAGTCCCTGACATGGTTTTGATTTATACCAAGCAGTACTACCTGAACAACTCCTCAGTGCAGCTGGGGAATTAACATGGGCCATAGACCATTCCCAACAAGCAATTTGTATGCTATTACCTCATTTTGGAAAGTAAAAAATTTGGTAGTGTGGGTACATGAGGTCATATCATACAAGTAGACCTCAGTGTCAGAGAACACCCTGGACACATTCAGCTGATTAATATGGGCAGTTACCCAAGTGGACCCAATCTGATCTACATTTAGCTATATAAAAGTCTAAGCTATCTGCCTAGGATTCCTTTACCGCCATAAGAGAGAGCTGGTCACCTCTAGAAGCTGATTCCTCCCAGCTATTGTAGACACCCATGGAATATCTTTCCTGGGAATAATGAGTCTGGCTGACAAAGCTTATATTAGTTGCCCAACTTTAGATGGCCAGGGTAAAGTGAGGCACAGTCTGGCAACTGGGAATTTTCTGATCATCGGTTTGTGTCCATCATTTCCAGCTAGTCACCACCCTTTCCTGCTCTCTTCCTCCAATTTTCTTTAACAGAAAAATTAATTCATTACTTTCTATGGGTCTTTAAAGAACAAGAAACTGCCTCATTTTTTCTGGTAAGGCATTTTTACTATCCAAAAGGAAGCAAATTTACTGATGCTGTTTTTTCACGTACAGCTACAGTTGTTTAAATACTATGGATATATTGTCTTCAATGGCAGAACTAACCACCCTCAAACTTATGTTTTCCTCTCCAGGAGTTTCAAACTGGAACTCAGAACTCTGGCTCTGTAAGCAGAATTTGTATTTCTTGCTACATTAATAGCATAATTTTTATTCATCTCTGTTACTGTAGGGCACTGGGCATGGGTCCTGGTGTCCCACTGTGCTAATGCTTTTGGTTTTTTACATTTTCTTCTAAAACTTAGCTCTACACCTTATGGCCAGAGAGAATATATCACTCTGAGCAATCACTCACAAAATAATTCTTCATCAGCTTTATTTAATTTCAACATTTTCTTTGCAACTCTTCTGTTGTGATGCACTTCTTCAACTAGTTTTAACTATATTTTTGATGTGATATGTTTCCCAATTATGATAGTAATAGTTATAAATGTATTGCTTGGAAATTTCTGATGCAGGTCAGAGGAAAAGAAAGGGAAAAAGAAAAAGCCATTATTCTTCCTCCCTGCTCATAAATCCTTTAAATCCTTCTGATTTCCAAACTTAGGGCCGTTGAAACACTTATATTTAGCCTTACTAATGGTAAAATCACACTTTTCCACACTAAGTACCCTGCATTTAATCACAGTGCTATTGGCTAGAAGAGCACCCACTTGAAAGTATATAAAATTAAGTGGCCTACAGAGCACAAACAGGAAGAAAATTCATGGCAGATTAGAAGAGAAGGACACAAGTCCCACAAGTGGGACAGTGCATCGCTGTATCGTCTATATGAAGGGGATGGCTCCTGTGGAAGCATTTTGGTCTGAGAAGTGTAAATGGGAAGAAAGAGTAAGGTTATCAAAAAGATGGGGCTTCCACTGAAAAAGCAACCTTGGGAGGGAGTTCTCTTTAGTGCTGCTTCATTTCCTTTCTATTTCCAAGTTGTGCATCAGACAAGCAAAAGAGGCCAAGAACTCATGGTGTCGATCAACCTCTGGGTCCCTCATCTGAAATGGGAAGAATTGCCCCAGCTCCATCTACCACTGCACAGGGCAGGACCCAACCTGTCACCTCCCACTTCACCTCGACTACCTCTCGCCCCTGCACTTAGCACATACGCTTCACCACATGCCTGAAATACTGTTTGTTCTCCTTTTCTCCCCTTTACTTTTGCCCCCTAATTGTCACTGCCTAAGACTGAGCTTTCAAACTCTGATTACGGTTCAAATTGCGCATGAAACCCAACTGGGGAGAGGCACGCGTGGAAAGGTCTGGAACTCGTTTGCTTCCTGCTTTCTGCTCTGGGTCTTTTCATGGCTCCTGACCCACAAGAGTATCTGTGGCTACATAAGCAATTTGAAATGCCAAGAAAGGTGTAGAGTTAATTAAAAATATGAGATTAATTGATGGAGAATTTCCTTTAGAGGTTCCTTGCAAATGTCAGTTGAGTGAGAGCATTTTGGGAAAATAAGTAATTTTTTTCTTCAGCATTTTAGAAATTGTGTAGGAAATTTCATACATAATTTTTCCTGATTTGCTTTCTGTATCTCTGTGCTAAGATTGTACTAAGATGCAGGGTAGATAGTCAAAATGTGCTAAGCTGAATAATCTTCGCTGCTGGACAACTTTCTAGGAGATTCTAGCAGGTTTTAGCTGACTAAACTTGGAATTCTTCTCTTGTTATTTTTCCTTTAAAAAAAGCAAACCTTTAAAAGTAAAATGTTGTAACCCTGTGTAGTCAAAGCTTCTATTATGTTTAAGAAACATTCTCAGATGAATGGGGTCTCAGAGGTGGCAGATACAGTTAGTCACAGTGGATAAGTGCCATAGCCTATTGGTTCTGCTATGACAATCAGCAGCTCTCTGGTTAACAGTGGAGGTAATTACACTGTTATATTTAACAGTGCAGTAAGATGAACGCGAGGAATTTACTCTTCTGTTAGAAAAATTGCTTTCTTCTGAACCCACGTTACACAGTGAAGGCTTTTCCTAAAATTTGATGTTCTGGGAACTTTCTTTTTTTAATGAAAACTTAAATTCTGGAAGATAGAGCAAAAGCTGCAGGAAGTCCATTGCTAGGCTCTAAATCCTTTTGAGGCAGCAGATTTTCTTTACCTATAGTTCCCTATTGTCCGAGAGCATGAGTACTAAACAGGATGAATTTGAATCAATAACGCTGGAGGAAAAGTGTGAAAACATAGCAATTACCGCAACATGGTGGGATGAATCACACAGCCAGAATGTTAATATGGGTGGATATACATTCTATTAATGGGAAAAAAAGTAAGAGTGGGTGGAGGAGACTCTTTTTGTAGTCTGTCTTCACAGAAGGAAAATTTTAAAAGCAAATCAAAGCTGAAAATAAATATATATTGGATATTATTTTCTTAGAATATAGTAGTCAGAGAAAAGTCAAATACCTATGACAGAAAAGTCAAATATGTATGTGAATTTTATTTTAATGTTCTGGCTTTCAAACAATCATGACTCTGAACTCTTGCCTCTTTGCGAAATATGCAAAACTGATTTTTTACAGACAGCACCAAACTTACTGCAGGGTAAGGGGGAGTTTTCGCCTGTCCTCCTACCCTTAACATCTCCTGATACATCACCTGTGCTGTACACAGATGCACTGTGGTAATACAATGAGAAAGTGGCTCATATAGTCTCCTAACTGCATCATAAAGGTATTCATTGCTGTTTAAAAGAGTTGGAGGATTGTTTGTAACAGACAATACTTTTTAAAGTTTGAAGTCCTATAAGCTACTCAAACCTTTAACAATTTCTCAGATGCTAATTACTTGCTTTCTTGTTTCCAAATAAAACCTTTTGGTTTTGTTTGATACAAAATACACCTTTCTCAGACTACATCTCTGTAATCGAATTAGTATTTTAAGCTGTGGTATGCTGTACTGAAATTACTGGTAAAACTCAGATTTATATAGTGTTCATTGTAAGCATATTATTTTATTAGTAATTCTAATTTATATCATAAAAATCTTGGAGTTGCAAAGAAAGTCAGATTTTAAGAATGAACAATATGAGAGGTCTTTCTGTATTGAAAAGTAAATAGGAATAGTGGAAAACATAAAAATCTTCATAGAAGATATCTGGAAAGGTCTAAAGAAGCACTAAACAGTATTCTTCTAGGGTACAGCTCTGAAAAGTCTTCACTGAACATCTGGAATTGCACTGGAGGGGAACAGAAACATCATCGTTTTGGCTTCCCTGAAACAAATTAGGAATTTAGATTACATGGTTTTCTTGGAAAACATTGAAGCAGAAAACTGGGGTCAAAAACAAATTTACAAATTGGGGGGCTATATTTACAACCAAATGTGTCATTCCCTTCTTGCAGGAGCTGAGAAATCAGAGACCTCAGCCAGAGTGAGTGATCCCTGAGGGGTGTTGTGAGATGGCCTCTCTGGGCATGTTTGCTCTTGGAACTGCAATCTGTCAGTACATGAAGTGTAATTCAGATGTTTATGACACAACTGAAGGTCTTTACTACTACTTGTTCTCTGTCACAGATGTGTTTTTAACCACAACCTCCCCCAAAGGTAAGGCATCCCTATCTGAATGCCATCTCTCTGCACTGTTAAAGGAATTATTGGGAAAATTAAAGTTCAAATTTTTATTGTCAATTCAGGGAACAGCAAAGTATTGACAGGAAGGACTGAGAAGCAGACCTCTGTCCTAAACACGGCGTAAGTAGTTAGGATGTTTTCCTGAGATATCGGATTGAGCACAATATCATGTGTCATCTTCACAGCAAGGAGTTTTAGTCCCTGAGCAAATGGTTATAATTATCTGCTTCCTCATTTGGAAATTTCTGAATAACTTTTTTTTTAGAAGTTTAAAAAAAAATATTTGGAGTAAAATAAACCCCTTTTTTGATTGGATGAAATGCATTTTAACATCACATTCAGTGAAATAAAACAAAAATAATTTTAATTCACCCTATTCACCCTCAGCTATTTTATTCCAGAAAGAGATAGAGAATGACTCATTGATGGGACAACTGAAGTCCTTATCACCTATATTTTCGTCAGGAAAAAAAAATTAGCTTGCAAGTGGTTATTCAGAGACATCCAGAAACCTTAACAGAAAGGCTCATGTTTAATCCTTTCATAGTCTGCAAGTTCATGAAATATTTTGCCTCTCTCTCCTGAATTAGCAAGTTAGATACATTCCATTTTGTGCTGCTTTGTCAACTCACCATTTCTGAAATAAAATAAAAAATCCATACCAATCAAATATATATAATATATGACCTTTTTTAAAAAAATAATGTTGGGGGGGGGGCGTGTTCTGCATTACAAGTCTGACTGTCTGCTGCCAATAGCAGGAATTTTGTGTAAATACCAAGAGGCCTACAAAACATTCTCACTTCACATTTTACTTGCATGAAAAACCCATTTTCCTCTTTGTATGTCAGCACTGTCTCTCTATTTCTCATCACAGTCTCCAGCTGGAGACAAAGTTATAATATTAGTTAGGGTATTTTGATGCTCTTGCATTTTGTTTCTTTTTCTTTTTTTGTTTTAAAATACAGTACTTACTGGAAGGTAAATTAGAATACTAAGCTGACTGTTTCAAATAACCTTTTTAGATATTTCCTTTTGAATGCTTTTCATTTCTTATACATTACATTAGTGAACATTAAATCTAATGGGAAAGAGGTATGTCAGTGACTAAAGTAATGTATTAAAAAAAAATCATAAGTATGTAATCAAAGACACTTAGCTAGTGTCTAGGCTTGTTGTTTCCATTCTCAGATTATTTTAAAAGAACCCCCAAATGCTTTTTCTTCCTGACTTTTGAGAATCAAAACAGTTGGGAACTTTCCTGCATGTTATAACACATGGCATATTTCCTGAAATGGAGCTGGAAAAATATCATTATCACTATAATTTTTTGCACATTAAGAATACATTAGTCTCTCCGTGTACTGGAATTCCAAATTTCTTGAAAATGCAGCAGTATAGGGAGATACAGAAGATACTGAACTGGGTTTAATGTATGTTACCCTATGAAAACCTGCAGCCCAGAACACCATCTTTAAAATGTCACAAATTGTATTTGTTTTAAGTAATTATTACACATAAATTAAATTAAAGCATCTTATCGGTTTGTGCAAGCTCATCTACCTTGAAGGTGGCAATTAATATCTACTTAAAATACAATAACAGGTAGTGTCTCGTGACCGTTATCTGTGTCAGAATTGCCAGCTCTCTTAAAAATGGACAGACGTGCAGGTTTTAAGATGTCAAATGAAGCATTAAAAATAGCTATTTAAACTTGATATTCTAATCATTCTGATCTTCAGCTACAGTGAATCAAACATTTTACCTGGGGCAAATTTCAGTAGGAATCATAAGCTGCTAATGGCTGTGGTTTTTGCCTAACTCTGAAATATCAAGCTGAAGACTATATTTGCATATAAAAACTGACTGTGATGAAAATCACTAAAAACAGTGAAAAACGTTAAGACTTATCAGCTCCTGTGAATTTTAATTGGCTTTTTAAGGCTAAAAATATGAAGAAAGTCTGTGGTAAGAGATACTATTTGAAAATGATAAATACTGAAAAGATATAGCTGACATGAGGAAGCAAGAATAGTTACTGTAATTGGATACCAGGTCATGAATGAGGAAAAAGATGGAAGAGATTAAATGCCTCACAGAGAAAAAATGAGGCCTGCGAGAAAGAAGGAGAGTCTAAATGTGAAAAAGAGATTGCATTACTGCAACCTGTCTTGGAAGGCTTAAATAGCAGAGCTGGAGAGCTGCTCCTCTCAGGCTGACATCTTCTCTTAATAACCTCACCAGTTCTTCTCTTCCCTCCAACTCTTCTATTTTCCCCAGTAATCCAGCAAGAAGCAAGTGAAACCTGCACAAAATTAAATAAAAAAAAAATAATAATTGGGAGGAGCAGTGTAAGTGAGAAACAAGGCTGATGGTATGCTGGAGAAATGAAAGTATACTAAATGTGATACCGCTAAAACTTGCACAGGTTCATTAGGAAGCAGCAATTTTAACTGTCCTCACCACTGCCCTCACCACTGCTGGCTTCACCCATATTAGCCACATATATGGCTAAGATACATATGCTAGCCAGATAGATGTAAAGCCAAAGCACCTGGGCAAGGTCACTTACATTTTTTAAGTGTAGTATTTAGCATGATTCTGGTATCGTTTTGGTTCAAGCTGATTAGTATCTTGGCACTCTCCTGATGTCCTGGTTTCAGCTGGGATAGAGTTTAGCTGTCTTCCTGGTAGCTGGTACAGTGCTATGTTTTGAGTTCAGTATGAGAAGAATGTTGATAACACATGGATGTTTTCAGTTGTTGCTCAGTAGTGTTTAGACTAAAGTCAAGGATTTTTCAGCTTCTCATGCCCAGCCAGGGCAGCTGACCCAAACTGGCCAAAAGTGTATTCCATACCATGGGACGTCCCATCTAGTTTAGGAACTGGGAAGTGGGGGGGCAGGGAATCGCCGCTCGGGGACTGGCTGGGTGTCGGTCGGCGGGTGGTGAGCAATTGCCCTGCGCATCATTTGTACATTCCAATCCTTTTATTACTACTGTTGTCATTTTATTAGTGTTATCATTATCATTATTAGTTTCTTCTTTTCAGTTCTATTAAACCGTTCTTATCTCAACCCATGGGTTTTACTTCTTTTCCCGATTTTCTCCCCCATCCCACTGGGTGGGGGGAGTGAGTGAGCGGCTGCGTGGTGCTTAGTTGCTGGCTGGGGTTAAACCACAACACCTGAACAGGGCAGGGGCAGTTGCCCTTGGACAGTGCATGTGAGGTGACCGCTTTTGGGAATAGACGAGAATTCAGCCATGTGATGCTTAGCCATGCTCTGCTGTTTTCTCCAGAGAAGGAGCTTTGACTTGTTTTACGTAGAGCCTGGGAGATGGCAGGTAACTCACCCCAAGCTCCAGTCAGGCTTAGTACTATATAACTTGAAAGAGAAATTTACATAGATTCATACACTGTTATCCAGGACTTAGAAAAACCTCTGCTTTGCCAAATCATGCCACTATGGGAACAGGTGTTATATTTAATTAGAAGTTTGATTTGTTGGGGTTTTGTTTTTTGGGGGGCTTTTGTTGTGTTGTTTTGTTGTTGTTTTTTTTAAGAGAAGTTAAAAAGATAAATGCTACTAACTAGCTCTAATCATTTAATATTCTCGTTTGTTGGTTGTAAAGGTGGATGCTGCTCCTGGATTTTACATGCTTCCGCTTAGATCAGATCTGAACAGCTCTTGGTCTCCCTGTTTATGCTGGGATCGGGCACATACTCTTCAAAGTAAATCTTTCTCTTAAATAGGTCCCTGGTTTTGTTCTACCTTCCTAAGTCAAGAGTGTCCATGTCCGTCAGTCCCATGCTTACAGTATGCTACCCCTCAACTTTCACATCATTATAAAAACACTGTTCCAAGCAACTCATTGACAATTATCAGTCAGTCAGTGCAAATGGCAGCCTTAAGGAATGTCAGTGTAAAAATTGCCTTACTGATATCAGGATCCTTTTTCCAAGGCTGGGTGGCTCTCTAGGATGCACCATAACAGTCTTTTCATGATATATTAAAAGGAATGTGCTCCTTTTATGCATCACTGAGCCTCTATTTCTGTGTGAGTAAATACAAAAACTGATTTTGGAGATTTTTTTATATTTATTTTGCCCAGTCAGCATTTCATGGTGCTGCTGAGTATATGAAAATGATGAGAATCTATATGACTAGCCCATTGAAAACTGAATAATTTTTATATTCGTGATTAATCATGTCAAAAGCAGAAGTTGACTTTTTCATGTTTCTTCATGAACTACAGCAAAAAGGTTTAAACTTGAGAATTTTGAACTGTGAATATGTATTTATGTGAAATATGTATCAGAACTTACAGGTACTGATTTGGAAGGAACTGAATTTCTAGATATTTTGGAGTTGTCCTGTTGCTGAGGCTGAGGTGTATATTGTGTATAAGAGGTAGAATACAGAAGCATTCTAACAAAGAAAGCACGGGTACAGTGTCAGTGCTTTGGGATAAAGATGCATGTTTTGTATAGTGTTATGTCTGTTCTGCATTGGCAACAGATTGTAGAGATGATTACAAAAGAAAGCAAAGTTGAGGTACAAGGAAATGGCAGTCTTGGTTTTATGTGACAGTATTATATAGTGAACAAAAAGTGCTCACCGGTGTTTTTAAGAAACAGTAATACTTTGACATTTGGAAAAACTGTTGCATAGTCTGAAATAAAATAAATGTGCTGTCTGCCCAACCACAGTTCTGGGTAGGGTATTTTGGCTATTAGAGCAAATAAGAAAAATATGATACAAATATGATTGAAATGTGAAGAAAGTGGAAAGGACAGTAGTGCTTAAGGTCAGTAAAGATAAAACTAAAACTTGTTTGCATTCTGCTGACAAGTTCTTTGACAAGATAATCTGGTTGCTGACAACAATACCTACGGCAAACTGGACAACCCAAGTTTCTTAGAAAATTGGCCATTAACAGTGGTTTAGTAAGAGAGGAAATTAAATATTGCATGTGAAGCAGAAATTTCTGTTACATTTCTCAACAAATAATTTATGAGTCCTATTAATGGATATAGATATGAGACCTAGACAACTGCTAGGAAGGACTAAAGTCAACTCAAACCCTTCAGCTAAAATATTGAACTACAATTCAGAATAGGATTTGAGGTGATGTGATGTATGGAAGAAAAAGTCTTTTTAGGATCAGTAGGAAGTTTGTCAGGGACCAGCTGCCCTAAACATGGGAAAAGTCTAGCAAAGTCAGTGTACATGGAATAAGTGAAGATACTAACAGACCTTAGTCTCCATCCCTAGCATCCCCTGGCACCTCCCCACTGCCTGCCCATGGTCCTGGAGCCCCATTTCAGCTCAGCACAGGGACGTCAGTCCCTGCCCCAGAAACACTGCAGAACCACTGGTCTCTAGCCATGTGTCCTGGGAGGACATCAGTCCTATGTTACAGGTAGCCTTGTCCCCTGCAAGCCTGAAGTGCTGGCTGGATGTCCTGGCTTGACGCTGCAACCCACTTCTCACCTCACCTTCTCTGAGGATCGCTGCAGATGACTGACAGAGCCTGCCACCGTCACCGCCCTGGGCAAGCTCAGGCACGGGGCATCTCTGGCCAGTTGGTGCGGTCACTGGTCACCGGTCACCTTGACTCCTGGCTCATCTGCCGTCAAGGAACAGCCAGCAGTGGCTCCTCCACAAAATTTTGTCTTTTGGAAAGTCATGCCTATTCTGAATTTGATTTCAATAGCAGGCAGAGGAAAAACTAAAGGTATATTCCTGTAAGATCATAAAAGCTGACCTTAATTTTTCAACAAGAGTTAAAAAAAACCAAAACAACAAAAAACCCACTTGTCATTAGCAAGCTGTGGTAATAGTGAGGAATTACGAGAATGATCAAAGAATGACATGGTCTATAGAGACCTAAACAATAGCAGAAATAGAGGTAGTATAGACCAATAATTATCACAGGGAGAAAAATATGTAAAACGGCCAGTAACAATGATTGTTAATACTTTTATTTTTGAAGGAAACATATATGTAATATGTCTATGCAAATTAAATTAAATTTAAAAGTTCAGCTAATTAATAAAAACACTTTTTTTTTTTACTTTGAAGTGGCAGACTAGTTTTCAGTAGGGCACTTTTTTTTCTGTGAGAATTGCCATGAAAAATCATAATTGTTGGAAGATTGCTGACAAATTTTTGATAACAGTAACTCCCACTGACTTCACTTAAGGGAAATTTCTCTCTGAAATCTTTTTTCCTGGCACAGAATGATTAACAGCTTTCCTAAGAAATGATGCCAGATCTATTTAATTGAAATACAATTTTGTGAAATTACAATACCAAACACAGGGTGATCTCATCCCACTTTATCTGTTTCACGCATCGTGCTGCAAATCAGGGAGAGAGGATAAGAGAAAAATAGCCGTATCTTTAATGGGGCACATGGGTATGCCAACAAATGGGAGGATATTGATCAGGAAGTAAGATCTATTTAAAATGACTTAAAAACCCACAAAGTACTTTTTGGAACACTTTGAGATTTAATTCATGTTGGGAAGAGTTTACAAGCAGTTTGAAAGCATGTATTGTGTTTCATAATAGAAGTAGTGCTGAACCCTTTCTCTTGGGACCATACTTGATGATTCCCAGGCCTAGCTGCCTGGGCTAAAAGGATATGCTATAATTAAAACTTCAAGATTCAGGTTGTTTGCATTTCAGCCCCCCACCCATGCTTTCATCCATGTTAATCTAATTCAATTGAACTAACAAATGTGGCAAACCCCTACTTTTAGCCCATACCCTTAAGGTCTTACAACATTCTCTCACATTTGGAGAAAATGATTGCACTGATACACATTTTAATTAAGAAACAGAGGTATTACAAGCTTGATGATCTCTTCACTATTGTGTGAATGAAGGTAGATGTTTATATCTTTATATGCCTATACATCTATATAACATAAACAATTTCACACAGGGTTCTGTGTCAATCAGTTTGTGCAGTGACTGACAAAACACTGGTAGCTTTTCCTGATTATGTTTTGATGGCTGTGCATTAAATTTAAATAATGAAACTGATTGAATACCACTTATAGGTTTACATTCACCTCATCTTTACCTTTGATAAAAGAGTTTCATGATTCAATTTCTCTAGATGAATTTAATATTATCTCTTTTTTAGATGACAAAAGTAACAGAGTTGAAAGCAAGTGAAAAGCCTAAAAGTGTAAATACTTCGCAGTGCAATATTTTCTGCTCTCCTTGCTGTTCTGGGGTCTCTGATATGAAAGAAACTAACTTGTTAAGTTTGGAATTTCATTAATTTCAAACAAATTCTCCTTGTCACAAGAATACACTCTGGTTTAAGATTGAGATCAGTGCCAAAACTTCTCCAGAACTGCCTTTAAGAATGGACTTTTCTTATGTTAAAGGCCTCATATTCAGTCAGTCTTTCTTGATGCTCTATGACACTTTCTTAGGGGACTTCATTTTAATTTAGTCTTTTTCTTGTGGGAACCTTGAATTTGAGAATTCTTGTGTAAATGAAACAGGACAAGATTTATTATTATTTTTTAATTACCAATCTCTAGATGTTTAAGCACAAATAAAAGTTTATAATAAAATCGTGTTTTATCCTAGGAATTTGCTTTTCCAAGTTTCACTTCTTGAACACCACAATTCTTGAATACAAGATTTGGATAAAAGGTTCTTTTGAATGCAAATAAATGAAGCACTCCACTGAAAAAGTGAAAATCAGCAAGATCATTCAATACATAAATCATATATATTTCTCTCAGTGATTCAGTCATAATAAATTTTTTCCTGCTTTTACATTGAGAAGATTAGAAAGGGGTAGTGAAATACAGAGAAAGCTAGTATATGAAAATCTGGAATCGTTTTAATTGTAATGGGTTACTAAAGCTGTTTTGAAAAAAAAAAAAAAAGTTTATAGAGTATACACCTTGGTTGTCTAGGCAAAGGAACTGATTTAGTTAAATTAAGCAAAAACAATTTTTCCCTGCTGGGAAAGCAATTTATAGGCTGCCTTCCTCCCCTCCCCCCCCAGTGATCAGATCTCTCTAAAATCTCTTCTAGTAGACTGGAGTGCAAAGCTAATATACTAAAATTAAAAATAATGTAAAAGTACATATTTCTAAGTGACAGCCCATCCATTTTAAGAGGGCAGAGCAGTTCCTATTGAGCAGGCCAATATGGGTCATTAAACACCACTGGCTGTGCGTTCCCGAGAATCAATGAGTTTGCAGACTTAACTTAGGATCGCATTTTCCTGTTATACAAGGTCTGCAGGGCAAAAACCAGAAATGAACTGTGAAAAATGTAATAGCTGTCTTTTTCTTAGTATTTGGACCCAAAAACATAAAACCACAATGTACTTAAACTCAATAAAACTCTGTAATAGATCATGTTTGTCTACTAGCATGGAACCTATTTCTTCATTTGTCCAAATTGCTGTATACAATTCATTATTATATGCAGAACTGGTAGCTATAATTTTCAGACACCTGCAGTAATTGTATTTGTTACTCACCTTCAAAGACATCACCTACCTTTTGCCTCTTAACTTACCTCCAAAGTTTTTCCCCTTTTCAATATACAGTTCTCATGCTTTCAACATGCAGCTGTCGATCACCATGAGCATAAATAAATACATAAATATGAAAAGTGTTCTGCTAAGTGTTTCCTCATTCAGGTAAACATGGAATTTCCTTGGATTTCAAAACTTTATCTTGCTTCGGATAAATTTCCAAAGATGTTGGGTGCCAGTGGTCTCATGACACATGGCACTTGTGTGAAAAGAAAGGGGGAGTGATGTTAGTGCACTGGCACCTCTCACTAAAAAAGTTAAGTGGTTGGGAATTCTTTGTGTATAGAATTATGTCCAAAAATATATGTCTGTTACATATAGAGTGATTAAGCTTCCAGAACTTTATTAAATAGCAAAACATAAAATTCCTCAAAATCAATGGAAATCTTAGTGTTGACTTGCCTTTTGGTCTGAGTAGAAATTATTATGTATTTAACCAGATCCTTAACAAAAATTATAAGCAAGTAGTGATTTATGATAGCAAATATGAAGATCTCCTCTACCAACATCAGGAAATTTTGATGATTAAAAAATATACATAACCTCTGAATCTTCACTGGGTGCTCACTGCATACCTAGATGTGGTTTAACCCCAGCCAGCAACTAAACCCCACACAGCTGCTCACTCTCTGCCCCCCTGTGGGGGTGGGGGAGAGAATCAGAAGAGTAAAAATGAGAAAACTCATAGGTTGAGATAAAGACACTTTAATAGGGAAAGCAAAAGCTGCACACACAAGCAAAGCAAAACAAGGAATTCATTCACTATTTCCCATGGGCAGGCAGGTGTTCAGCCATCTCCAGGACAGCAGGGCTCCAGCACGCCTAATGGTGACTTGGGAAGACAGACACCATCACTCTTAATGTCCCCCCTTCCCTCTTCTTCCCCAGCTGTATATGCTGAGCATGACGTCCTATGGTCTGGGACATCCCTTTGGTCAGCTGGGGTCAGCTGTCCCGGCTGTGTCCCCTCCCAAATCCTTGTGCCCCCCCAGCCTCCTCGCTGGTGGGGTGGGGGGAGGAGCAGAACAGCCCTTGGCTCTGGGTAAGCCCTGCTCAGCGGGGACAAAAACAGCCCTGAATTATCAACACTGTTTCCAGCACAAATCCAAAACACAGCCCTATGTTAGCTACTATGAAGAAAATTGACTCTATCCCAGCCAAAACATGTATACTAGAGTAGCCATACCATGACTACAGATTTAGTATCTTAAGCTATTGTTAAGCAAACAAGTGTATATGCTGTCATTGTCCTGCTGGATTCCATCAGGATGCTCACCTATAGCACACAACAGTGCTTTTTCTGTATAAAACTGTGGAGCTGTGGAAAATTCTTCTGGCCTCCTTATGTGCACACAGTCTCATATATATTTTCATAGGTGAGTATAAGTGTGTATCGCATGACCGTCATTGTTAAAGGAGAGCATTTATTGAGAAATTGTGATATGTGTTGTGTGTGCAGTGAATGAAACTCTCTACAGGGTGTGCATCTGGTCAAATCAGTAATAGCGCTGTCCTCAGTGGAACACTGAAAAGGGCTTCTCTGCAATGAAAACTTGTCAAATTTCAACATTCCTTCCATTCTGTATTGGTTCCAAATTATCACTAGGGCAAATTACAAAGATTATTTTCCACGTCTGTATAATCAAAAGTTAAATATTTTCACTTTTATCTGATTTTCTCAGAATGAAAACAATTATCTCCCTTGTCCATTTCAGACACATTTGTATTATTGCAGCATTTATTTATCCTGAATCAGGAAAATAGGAATTGATTCTTTTTATAAAAACATGGGTAGTGAGTCTAGAACATCATCAACAGCAACAGCCGAACCAACACGAATTTTCTGAAAACTGATGGGAATCTTGTGATTGTCTTAAATATGTCCTGAATAGTCATAATTTTTCTCCTGCAATACTACCATGATCTATTTAATCTGCTCCTGATAATTTCACCAATATTTTGATTCCCATTCCAAGGCTTTTATAACCACCAGTAAAATTTGTCTATGATGTCATGATTCTTGATACATGTTCTTTGAGAAGAACTGGTGTTTTCTGACACATAGTGGTATTTATTTCTGTTGTCTTCCTTGTGTCTCTAAGTGCCAAGTGAGCAGCTGCCTCAAATGCTGGAGACAGTTTGTTTCCTGTCATATACCTTTAGCAGGCTATCTTCCAATAATGTATGTATTTGACACAGGGTATCCAGTCAAATGAAAGGATACTTAATGTTCTTTGGCAACATGGCTTATACAGCTGCCTACATTTTTTTGGCCTTTGCTTGTCTTTGTTAGTTTACCCAGAGGACTCAATTGAAAAACCATGTACAGAAGTATCAAGTAAAATATATCATAAAAAATGACTCTCAGAGAATCTAGTGACCTGAAAAAATGCTACTTGAAAAACTAATGACCTAAGTATCCCTCTAAATCTGAGATCATCCAACATACAATTCAGAATTCCTCAAAGTGGACCTGTAACTAGTGATCCAAGTCCAAAATTAAATCTAGCAATGACTTCTTTATAAATCTATATATATAAAAGGTCTCTGAAGTCATCCTTTCTGCCTCAAACCTTCTTTTCTGTAACACATTGAAATTTGCAGTTGACAGAGTTTCCTGTGAATGCTTTCTATATTCTGCAGTTGTTTTGTTTACTCTTTCCTTGTATTAAAAGAACCCAGAATAAAACCTAATAGCAATTCAGGTATTGATGCATGGATGTAACGTGCTATTCTATTAGAGGTGCTATGATTTTAATCTATTGCAAAAGATATACTACATATGCTGATTTATAGATCTTTAATGCTGGGTTGCTCTCTATTGCCATTTAGAAACCATTAATCTCTAAATTAATTGTGTCAAAAATTATCTTTCATAATCATAAACTTCTCATATGCAGAATAACTGGAAACAGCTTTATTACAGGCTCAGAATTTCATAGTAAAATGTCAATGAATATGAAGATAAATTCAATTTTCACAGGCTCTAAGGAGAATACAAATGATTGACTTTCTATTCTTCAGTCAATAACTTATTGACAGTTCTAGGTCCAAATGACAAAACAAAGAGCAGAAATCAATGGCAGTGGAGCAAAGATCAGATCAATGGCTGAATTTCCCATTAATGGAGCGAATGGCAGTTTTACTCACTTTGACAGAAAAAGACAACAGCCTCATGCCCTTTCTGATTGAGAATGTAAGGGCAGAGGTCAAATATGCACGACGAATGTGAATCTGCAATTTCTTTAGACCAAAAAACCCTTGCATCCATGAAATTAATTTTTAAACAGATATATAATCCCTAAAGTCCAACAGACATCATTAGAAATTATGGTTAAGCACTTACAGTGCTGTTAGGGGCTATAAACCTGCTTTCACACACAGTGCTGCTGTGCAGTTATAGGCTCCAGAGCAGAAGAATTTTCATAATTTTACCATTTGCACAAACAAAATAACTGTGTGTGTTTGTGTGTGTATGGTGGGGGGAGCTCTACTGTGTTTGTCAATTAGGTAAAAAAAAAAGGAACAAAGTCTTCAAAATTCCCTTTGTGCTTTTCAAAAAAGCATATTGATAAGAACAGCATTTATGACACATTTACTTTCTAATCTTCAGTTAAAATGAGTAAATGAGGGAAGTTCTTGATAATGATTGGGAATTGTATAGATGAATAATAGAAATAAATTTATACCAACAAATATTTATTGAGTCAATTCAGTCTAATTACATAGAATAGTGATTGTATTAGTTTCCCAATGGGCCACCCTGCTTCATGGATAACTCTTGTGACTTGTACATCATCTTTTAATTATTTTTAATAATAGCCTATTGTATTAAAGAAAACCCATTTCAGTAGCAGTACACTGGTAAAGTTTTGTATAATACATGGGTTGCACCAATGCTTCTCAAATAGCTATTCCTATGTAAAAAAATAGCTTTTCCTTATCAAAAGAAGACTTTTGTGAGAGAAGGATAAAGTAGAAAGCAAGGGGCAGAAAACCCCCAGACTATTCAAGCTCATAAATCAGAGCTCACAAAAAAACAATGACAGTCATCACTAATTAAACCTAGCCATTTATGAGAAGTAGTTTTAAATATACATTTGAAACAAGTTTTATTTTAAAATACATTTTATTGATGGCAATATATAAAGGATAATAAAGGATTATATATGACTTGTTGAGTGGTCAGCCAGTTACTGTAAATTGCTATAGAGTTCAACGGATCAATAGGTTAACTGCATACCCTTCTATTTATATGCTTATAATTATCTGTAATACATGGTACCTAAGCCTAACTCGCTTATGGTATTTACTAACCTTTTATCATCTATTTACACACACAATGCTCTCTCGGGAATGATAATGTATCTGCAGCATGAAGATTGATCTATATCTGAGCAGAATCTGAAGAATCTAATATTTCTTGTCCTCAAATCAACCTCCTATAACAGCTCAGAAAAAAGCCCATGGGCTTCTTTTGTAAAATAAAAAAGTATAAAAATATAAAACTGTGTAAGAAGTCCTACTCATCTCTTTTTATACATCATGTAGATTTTTTTCATATTGCTAAGTAATAAATAGCTGTAATCAGCTGATTACAATATAAATTTGCAAAGCATGAATATACCATACAATATCAGGTCATTCGTAGTTCAAATGTACTTCTATAAGAAGAAATTGTTGTAAAATTAACAGCTTAATTCAGGTTAAACTCTTTGATTATTTTTCACTGGCTTGTAATATTTTAGGCTTCACAAAAAATGAATGGCAGTCATAACTTCTTACAAAGTCATCAGTACTTTAGAAATCCAGATCCTAAATCATGTACCTTATATCAGCCACATTATAAGTATCTTACTTTCCCAGACTTTTATATGCCAATTTCTTCTTGTCTCCATGAGTACATTGCCTTTAGATGAAGTCACAAAACTCATTAAAATGCTAAGCGACACTAATCAGCCAGCCAGGCAGTAATCAGGATCAGAGAAGAAATGTGGTCATAATCAAGTTAGGCAAGTGCAAGAAGAAAGGAGGAAAATGGAGCCACGCGTAATGAGGGAGGAGAAGTTTCCAAACATATGCTTCCATGCCACCAGAAAGATGGAATGGGACTGGTTCTACTTACAGAGACCTGTTCAGCTGATTAAGCAAGAGTATTATGGACTGTTCTCTGGTCTTATTGCTAACTGGTTTTCATCAAGGAATGTAATGGTTGGAAAAGAGCAAATGGTAATGAAAGGAAAACAGCTTGTACTTTGTGAAACTTCCTGGATGTTCAAATTCTGTTAGGACATAGAGGACCAGTTACCAATGAACAACCTCTAGAAATCTCACTGTGTTTTAAAACAATGATCAAGCTCCACTCTGCACAAGCAGGAAGGAGAACAGGAGGAGGAAATACGAACTCTGGATTTAAATAACAGCTGTCCCTTCCATCCAAAAGTATTCTTTAGTAGTTATACCTATTAGTTAAAATAAGAAAATTCCCCACATATTTTGTCGTATATTAATCAGTTTGAGCTGAACTGAGACACACCAAGACCTATGAGGAACCCCGAACATCTAATGTCAGCTGAATCTACCCTCCCTGGTTTGACTTTCAGCCACCAGATCAGCTGCTGCATTTCTACACAGAGCCTTTCAGATGGCTGTGGTTTCAGGGCTTCCTATTCAGTATGCTAGTTTTTGCAAACACTTTTGCTAAGTGTATTATCTTGGTGCATTACATAGGAAAGCCTGGACAACTTAGTCTCCTGGATACTTAAAAGTTAGGCATTGCAATGTTCCCTGTGAACTTAATCCCTAGTTCTTTACCATATCTTTATCAATACCTGTAAAAAAGACAACATGACCTCACTTGCCAGCTTCTCAAACATGCGTACAGGGAATAATATATCAGACCTTTAGTTTAAGTCTATTCATACTCCTATACGTTATCAGAGAACAAGCTCCTTTTCGGCTTTAATTTATCAATGAATGGGGACTGTGAAATGGAAGTTCCTTTGAATTTATCATACTTAAGTTTCCAGAACTTTCAAAATGAATAAACACTGGGCATTGATATCTATAATCTAGAGGATTTGCACAGGTAGTCACAAACTCACTGTGATTTTACCTGCCTCACTGAGGAGAATCAGGGAAAGGGCCTCTAAATCCTTAATTACCGATGTACCGGATAGACAGAGCACAGAAAGGATTTTCATATTAATAAGATAAGGACCATTTTAATTTATTCACAGGGCTAAAAAAACTGGTTACTGCTGAAATCCATTAGTAAGGCAAGTAATTATCTTTACATATGTTAGTTTTCAAAATTAAGATTAATTTTAATACATTCCTTTTCAAAACTTGTTCTTAAATTTTTCAAAGTAAAGCAGGAAATGACTGCATTTTAGTCTAAAGTGAAGATTCTACATAAGTAAATGATGTCAGTAATGTGCTTAAAAACACACCATCTAATCACTTTGACTTACATTTTTATATACCAATAAATCTGTTCCACAGTCATCTGTTAGTAAGTGAATTCTATTTAAGCACTTCCAGATGTTTGGACAGCCTTCTGTATTCTAGTGGATTTTAGAAGTTACATAAAATTTCAAAAATAGGTACCAGTCTCATTCATGGACCTTAGTAAACTAATTAGTGTCTTCCTGTTGTTGATGGGAATGCTTTGAGCCCCAACTCAATGAAATACACATATGCAGCTTTGCTGACCAGAGGAAAGCATAGCTGAAATAATTCCTTCTTAGCATTAAAGTTAAAAATAAACCTGATATTTCTTAGTAACCCAAAAACTAGGGCTTGAGGTAATGGGAGGAAATGGCCGTAATTTTCACAGGATTTATCAAGGAGTTCGCTAAGTACTTAAGTTATAGATTTTATTTTGTCATTTTTATTTTTTCTGGGGCAGGGTGGAGACATTGCTTGTTTTCGCAGATTCCTTAAACAGTATGCTAGGTATCTGTTTAACTGTTGTTTATCAAACTTCCTGAAAGCTTATGGAAACTTTCTATCAATATCTTTGGTCTTTGGAACAACCTGTTGGTCTTTACAAAACGCCAGTGACTTGGGCCTTTTTAAATTGTGATCTCTAAATCTAAAGAAGAATGCATTTTTTTATACTGATTTGAAAATATTGAAAGATCATAGCAATGCATTATTTTTATATTTTGAATTCTCTTCAGCTTATTGGATACTATAGTATGGATACTTACATCTATATGGCTTTTATAATTTGGATGTTTAGTCTCTATTTTGTTTCTATTTGGAATTTTGCAGAATAATAGGTTCCATCAGGAGCTATTCCATCTCTAAACTATGGTGGTTTAAACAGACTTTCATCTAACCTCCAGTAAAACAGTGTCAGATCAGATCTGGTGAAGTGTTAAACTTTATTACTTCTCAGTGACTTCCTTGGGATTTGAAACATTCACTGCTTCCTGAATATCATCTAGTTCTGATCTTTATAATTACTCAAGCCAATCAGGCACTATTGCTGGTATCTGGCACACAGTTTCCATGTGTGCTGACTTGGTGTCCATCTCTCAGGTTTTTTTATGTAAGACTGCTCTTCAGTCTTGAGCAACACACCACAAATTTTCAACTTATGAATACAAGCATTCATTGATAAGAGACAGAGTCCAAACAGTTAATCATGTTTTTCTTTTGCAGTCTTCAGAAATAAAGAAAATAGGATCTGGCATTTTATTAGTCTTCTAAATACTGACTACATTTAATTCAATATATAGTGTTATAGATGTATAACAATACATATTTCAGGATGATTTTTTACAATTGGGTTTGACATCTGGTGTAGCGATTGCCTTGGAGGGTTTTGGCTTTTTGTTTGTTTGGTTGGTTGGTTGTTTTTTTCCCTGAACTCTGATACAGACTATATGTGTTCTTCCCTTGATTTCAATATGTCTGTTCTGTACAAAGCTCTGAAGTCATTAAATTAAGCTGCCTTTAATCATAATGGGGAGAGAGGAGGGAGACCAAAGTAGATGGCATTCTCTCATAGCTTAATATCTGTAAGTTGTACTGAAATTCCTGAAAAATATTGAAGTTCAAAATCTGCTGTTCCTGTAGATTCTTAGAAAAAAGAATAAAAGTTTAAAGAAGTGAAAGATGAAAAAGAGCTAAGGAGACTCAAATTTTAATTCCTTGCTTTCCTTTTGGGATCTACATTGTTATATGGAGATTTTAACTTTAAATATCTAAGTGTTAGACATTACCCATAAACCCAGGAAGAAAAGAAAACTGAGAAGAAGTGTTAGACACTTAAAGTCTCTTTCACAGTTTTGCTTTCTTCCTGAGTTTATGGGACCAGTTCAGTTGTCCAGACATGTCTCTAGTACCTTTTTGTATGTCCATCTGACTGCAGACTGATGCTAGAAGGAATGGTAGTGGGTCTCCTTTAGGTCCCGATCATATCTCCCAGCACCGAGTGAATATCTCAGATATATGGGACTTCCTGAATTCACTAGATAGTTGCATATGGCAACAAAATAGAGTTATGAAAGTCCATAGAGTTCTGAAGGTCCATAGTCCATCTGTCTAGAGATGTGTCTAAACATCCATAATATTCAACAAAGATGTAGAGATCGATTCCATTGCTCACTCTTAGGCACCTGCTTCCATCAGGATGCTCATTTATCTGAAACATCTGCCTGAGATGGCAGACACGACAGAGGGCCTGTGTACTACCCGGGCCATTCTGGAGCTGCACTTGGGGTCAACCTTTGGTTGACACAGGCAGTGGAGTCTGGGAAGAAATTTCTGAAACGAGGTTACAGACTCTCGCTGCCATACTACCCACACATGGCGATAGGACATATCCCACTGTAAGGACAATTACCTACTTCTGTGTTCTGTAGACCTTTTAGGCAGGGAATAGCCTGCTGCACGTATTATAAGAACATAGACCTGATATATGGAGATGGCCAAAGATTCACAGCACTAGCTCACACATTGCACAGAAGTAGTTTGCTTCTATTTCGGGCTAAGAGAAATCTCAGCAATCACAGCATGCGTACTCAGCATGCAGTTTCAAAGGTTTGCAACAAAATTAGATTAAAAAATAGTGTTCACCATAACCATAGCAGGCTTCAGTCAAAGACTGGGAACAGTATTATAGTTCATATTTCTATATCCACAGACACTAACATTGTTTCCAGAATGATTTTTTTTTTTACTGTAAAAAGTTTCTTCTTTAGTTTCTTTTTAAATTGTCTTTGACTAATAGAATTAGAATCCAAACATTTAAATAACCTTGCTGTTATGAGTTCTCCTGCTGTAACACAGTAATAGTCAAAGGGTAATTTTTAATGTATTTTTAAATGGGTGAGGTATGTGAAGAGAAAGCTGAAAAAGATACATACATAAAAAAGTTACATACACATAAGTTGGAAATGATACGGGATTACAGATCATTAGTAAACATGAGAGAAACACTTAAAAAAAGAAAAATACTTACATTGTCTCTGAAGATTTAAGATGAACTGCTGATGTTAATGTCAAACTTTCCACATTTCAGATTCAGCTCACAAGAAAAAAAAAAAATCTGATTGATACTGAATTTTGAAACAGGACTAATAAAGGACAAGAACCACCAAAGTTTTTATTACCTAAGATTTTCTACTTGCAGAATCTGAATACTGCAAATAACCACTAGGTATCTCCAGTTGTCACTGGCTATGGCAGGAAATATTACATTCTGTAATCTTTTAGGAACCATTTCTACTTTCATGCATAGACCTTGGGTCAATTGTGCTGGTGTTGGACTTCCTAGTTATGACTGAAACTGCCTATGAAATTGGGGAAAAAAAATCCAACAAGTAAAATATTTTAAAATAATTTTCTGGAATTTTGTAAATATATTTTCCATCACTATTTTCTACCACCTGTATTCATAGCAGGATTGTTGTACCTGTGAGATAGTGAGGGGAATTATACTGAAGCTAAACCACCAGGTTTTTCACACAGTTCTGCAGAGGCAATTGTTAAGATTTTCAATAGCTATATAATATCTAGTCTTGAGTCTAGAACCTTCTGAAAAGAAAGAAAACTCACTATGTAAAATGTTTTATTTTTTTCACACTTGAGAACTCTTGATCATTTCTAAAGCAGAATACCTTTATACAAATTTATAAGGCAAATTCCAGTTTTCTAATGAAAATCACTAGGACTTGCTATTATGCTAGTTTTCAGATAAACAGTCTTTTGCAGTCTCTGGAACAAAGGAAGTAAGTAAAATTCCTGGCCTGAAAAGTATATCATCGAAAGTCCCAATCCAGAAAAAATAAATTACTTTTTTCATGAATTGTGGTTATTCTAGTTAAAAGTCTCTAGGCTTTACTGGAGAAAACAGTGATTGAGATGACAAGTCATACAGAGATGTAATTCACATTGGACTGTTATATACTCCTTGGTATTCTCTTTTTTTATTTTCAAGTAGAGAAGACAGGTGGAAGGGATATGCTTCTAGATGATATGGGAAATATGGGACTTTAGAAGGAATTTGAGTGACAAGAGAACAGGCACAGGTGGGACCATTAGTCTTAGGCTGACATTGAAACAGAGGATATGAGCAAATGCATAGCAATGTATAGAGGCAGATGCAGTGATGTGCAGACAATTAATGGCAGCAGAGAGAAAGACTTCAAAACTTTTTGATGTATTCAGTTATTTGAGCAGTATTCAAACAGTTAATATTTTCTCATTTTCTACTGATACCTTGAAGAAATCATTAGCATTTGGAATAGACCCATTCAAGCTTCACCAGGATTAGAAAGCGTAGGTGTTTTCTACAATTATGACTCCCAGTGAAAAATTAGCTGTCCTTAATAATAAAATTATATAGAATATTTGGCACATCAAATTAACCTGGTAAAAGCCTGTCTATTTTAGGGACTGAGCAGGAAAGTATTGCTTCAGTGACCATGGTAGTTTTTTTCAGTTGCTGAAATTATTCTGGAAGAATATTTTTATTCCTCTGGAAGAGGAATGATTTCAGAGAAACCAGTTGTTTGAAGGCAATTTTGAAGGTTGAATACAGAAATATAGCTGGTGTACTGTGGAAGGATCTGCAGTACTTTACACTTCTTTTCCAGTAGTACATAGTTTCATACCAATCAAATTTGAGGAATTATGTTAGGAAGGAAATTGGGGGAAAGTTGTGAAGAAAGGAAAAATGTAAACAGAAACTATAATAAGGAGAAAATGGCTATTCTTTTAGTCTTAAAGCAGTAGATTATCGTGACTGTTACTGGTTTTAGCTCTAACATGGAAAATGGCTGAACCATGTGCGACAGGGAAATTCTCTAAATCGGTTTACCTCAAGCAGCTATGGAATCACAGAGCAGCTGAGAAGGGGAAAGAAACCTGTGGAGATTGTCTAGTCCAAGCCCTCACTCAAAAGCAGGGTCAGGTAGAGCAGGTTACCTAGGGCCTTTTCCATTTGGGTCATGACCACCAAGAGTCTAAACCTTCTGACTACCAAAAGGTTGAGACTCCACAACCTCTCTGGGAAACCTGTTCCTACGTTCAGCCACCTTCACAGTAAAATGAACAGTAAAATCAGTAATTAACTTAATTGATTATGGCATGAAATAAATAAGTGGATGGAAAGCCTTGCAGAATGGAAGACAAGCAGACAGAGAACAAAGTCCTCTGTTCTTGGTCTGTAATCTGCCCAAGGTAAGAAAAGTGTAAGTCATCGTTGAACTTTCAGGCTTTTATCTAAGGTGCAAAAGGCCTAAAGGCATTGTCTGTCCTGGACACTCACGGCCTGAGGTGGTGTTCATACCGGCTAACATGTCTGTTGAGTCTGGCTGCAGACATACACAGGCTTCTATTCATTCACAGTGAAGAACACAATGAAGAAAGGACCCCTCTATGCTTTATGTCATATTTCTACTGATATTCCTATACTAAACTGGAGGCGGGGGGAGAGAGAGAGAGAGGCTGATGTATCAAGTCTTGTCAATGTCACTGTTCCCAAAGGAGAGCATTATCCATAGCTGTTGGAGGGGGCAAGATGGGTGTTCTTTTCTTTTTTCTTTTTCTCTTTTCTTTTAATCTAGAAAGATTAATCCAAGACCTTTTTCCTGACAAATTTTTGACAGAAATGAATTTGTCCTTAGAGGAGTTGATATTTTGATAAAAGTAAAATAAGATGTTCAACCAAGAATGTGATACGCCATATTTCAAACGAGTTGCAATTTAAAGTAATGTTCCTACTTCCTCTGAGCGCTGGAATGCATTCACCAAGTGAATACTTCTCTTAAGATGTAACGTGATCTCCTGCCTTGATAAGGAGATTCTTCAAAATTTAGCATCCACTTAATAGAATTCATTCTCAATAGAGATTGTTATAAAGGACAGTGGGAGCTGGAAGAACAAAAGAGCCAGGAGGTACTCCCGCTTCTGTTGCCACAGGACTCTTCAATTGTTTGGCTGTAAGACATGTAAGAGAAAGTAAATGCAATTAACAAAAAGATGAAATAAAATGAAAGCTCATATTACTTTAAAAGTCAATTTTGATTGAAAATGTCAACTCTAAATGTCACTTGTATGGATATATTCTGGCATTTTTGTACTTCTTAGTTGTGAATGTGGAGTACTTGAGAAAGGCAGTAGAGCATACTTGGCAGGAACGGTCATTGGAAAGGGACTGTGAAGCTCTGGGAACTGATGGCAGCACTAGAGTTGCTCCAGGAAAGCTTCATGCCTGTCTGACTCCAGTGCAGGTGCAGGATGTAGCTACTCCATTCTGTCTTCCCTCCTTTCTGACTTCTTCCAAATTCTCTGAAACTTTCTAATTTGAAAACCCTTTGAAACTCTTATGATTTGATTAAAACAGGAACAAATTTCAAACATTGCCTGTTCCTCTTTTATCCAACTTTCTTCATTCCTGAATGACTCTTATGAAGGCTGCACAAGGGATAAATATTTCATACTTATACAAGGCTCACACTAATACCCATCAGTTTACTTTTATGTAAACAATAATAATACTAAAAATTTGCTCTGTGAATATTTTTTTTTCCTAGCTGCTCCCTTATGTTACAACTTATTTGTTGGGACTTCCCTTCTGCTGTTGATAAATTTTTGCACAGACAGTGAATATTGATTGCCATGGTCCCCCTCTTACTTTTCAAAGAGGAAGAAAATTCCACAACATGACTGACAGTGCCTAAGCCTAATGGGCTTAGACATATTCAGAAATGCTCTGTTCTGCTTAATTACAGGTGTACAGGATGGGCAGACAGTTTTTAGATGTACTCAATCTTTTCTCTAATTTAAGTTCTTCAGAATAACTGAATGTAGTGTAAACAGATGGCAGGAGCTCTGCAATTCTCCCAAGTAATTGAGCACAGAATAGTCAGTCTTTGTTTCATGCCACAGTCATACACAGAAGTTCTTGCATCAGGTATCTCAAAGTGTATCAACACTTACAGGGACCTGCTTTTTGTACTATACTGGAAAACATCCACCCAGGATAACGATTAAGAGTATCAGACTGGACAAGTTCTAAACAGAGTAGGCTATTCCAGAAGTGCTCCTTGGTCTGGTAAAATTTCTAAGCAGCATAGCTACGTCAGGAAAATCTTTGAATGTAGCCCAAACTTAATTTCCTTTTCTGACTGATTGTCCTGCAGATTACTGAGGTTTTCTTTGCTTTGATATCTTTGGCCTATGACATGCCAACAACATTATTCCTGCTTTTAACTAAGGGATCCCAGATGCAATTTCTTCCTCTCACCTACTTTGCCTTCAGTTAATGTAGTCAGATTTAGAGAGAGTAGCAATGAAAAAAAAACTGATGTGGGAAATATAGCTTGGGAACCTAAGCTTGCATATGTATGTGGAAAAGGGTAAGGAAAGGGCATCTTTTAAATCACTAAACTGGTAACTAAACATGCTAATAAATATTTCTGATTAAATGAGTATGGCTGTTGGGCCTCTGTAAGTACATTTGGATATATTTTGTTCAAGAGTCAATGCATACTACAAGACCCAGATTGGTAAGGGTTTAAGTTTTAGATTAATCTTTAATGTAGACTGTGAAAAAGCAAGAAAAAAGGATGCTTTCTTGATATGCTGAATGGTAGTGAGAGAAATCTCCCTTCGTTAAGTGGTGTTTCAAGAGTTGGAAGAGTATTCTGGTCCATTATCACCTACAGAATCTATTTTTTTATCTGTCTTAAGTCTTGTACTTCAGAATGGAGCACATTTCACTTAGCTTGTATAATAGGCTTTCAAATACTTAGAAATCTTTATGCAGCAGGAGTGACAAGAATAAAAAGCTTATATGCTACAATTAGGAGTCCTTCATTAATCACTTTTATGAGATATAACAAAGTAACATGAATGTCAAACAAAAACACCATCACCAGTAATAAAAAAGCATAAGTATGACCTTAAGTGGAATTAATTGACCATTGAGTAACAGCATAAAAATTCAAAATAGCCGAGGAGTTCATTTTTAGGGCAGTATGCATCTAAATACTTCATACAAAATAGCAAATGAGGGTGGGATTAGAAGTAAAACAACACAAAATCCACAGTAGTTGTAAATGGTCTACTAAAGCATTGTTCCTGAAAAATCTATAAAGCAAATTTTCACAGTGGTAGCATACCATAACTGTAAGGTAATGAAGCAATACAATCCTCTTTAGCTGTCTCTTATCAGTTAGGCAGGACATGTCCAGGTTAATTAAAGGCTAGAGGTAATACCAAGACTATTTGGTTGCAGATGGAGGTATGCTTGGTAAGGAACATCAAATGCCCAAGTGTTAAGTCCTCTAGGATGTCAGGTATCATGTGTGCCTGAGTACACCAGAAGAATAAGACAGAAGGACAACCCCACAACTAAAGTGATTTTTTTTTCCTCCCACTACCTGCAGGCTTTAAACAGGCTTTTTCATCCACTTATTTTTCAATCAAAATACTTGCTCTATATTTTGTTGGGTCTCTGTTCTATAATGCTTACATATATACATAATTCTACAAGAGCAGAGGCATTAGGACACAGAGGTGGTAGAACTTCAGTGTTCTGAATTTTGAATGGACTTCAACAGAAGACAGTCCCTGAAGTCATCCCATTTAGCCTATGTTATTCTTATGTCTAAGTTAGAAAACTAACCACCTAAAATTATCTCTTTGTGTATGTATACTGGAGGCATGTGGACACTTCTAGAGTTTCTGCCTTGTAGAGATAATTTGCTTCACTAAGAATAAATGAAGTGCCCTAGCTCCTGACTTAATTACAGCAATGAAGTGCCTGAGGTTAGGTGATAAATTTGAGCCCAAACCTCCAGAATTAGCTGGCTATATGTAAAAGTTTTTTTGGGTATTAGAGTGTTTCACTTCGGTTATGTGTATGACCTCCTTTATGAATCTTTTACTGGATACATGACAAAACATTACAAAAGCATTCAAGCAACAAGAAGCACTGTTGAAGCAATTGCACCAAAGGCCACAGGGTTGTGGGGACCAGACTACAAAGGTGGAAAGTCATGCAAGAAGCTTTTAATTTGATTTAATTTAATTTTGGTTTACTTTATTTTATTTTGTTTTATTGGGATTCTAACACTAAGAAGTTAGGACAAATTGGAGCTATGGTGGTGTAGGACATCTTACTTATCCTTGATCCCGTATGCGTGCACCTGTTATCATATAGTCCCTCAGGACCTGGTCTTATGTTATTATTTTGTCTTTTCTGCAGGATGCTGCTCATTCAACCATTCTGTTGAAAATAAAATGTTCTTCTGTATTGAATTTGGCTGGAAACTTTAGGTCTTTCACCTCAATTTTATGCAGAAGTTGGCAAGTATATGGAGTTTAGGCAGGAATTTGGAGGATGGTCATGTAATTTAGGTTGCTGAATGTTATCCTAGGGGGTTGGATTCTGTGCTATTCATGCTGTGTAAAAGCTTGCTTAATTCACATAGTGTTGTTTTTGCAATTGGATTGAATTATTGTAACTTTTCTAAACCATAACATAATAAAAAATAACAAATAAACAGGGATAAACCACAGTGATGATACATGTGGTTTTGTTCTCTCTTTTGTGACTAGTCTATGTACAAGACTAACATGTACACTAGCCCAAAGAGATTAACCCTTCAGTCCATAGATTACCAATCTGAGGGGTCTTTTTCAAATCCCATGTTTAAGCCATTCCTGGTAATAATCCAGCTCCTGTTCCTGTACATATTTGCTCATACCTAAATTGGTTTTGTAAAATTAAATTCTATGAAGACCAGAATTATGAATCAACAGTTTTTAATTAAAAACCTACAGGGATTTTACCAATAATTCGAAGATAGTGAAAGCATTCAGAGAGATCACCAGTTGAAATCTGAGTTGTTGGTTTTTTTCTAGTATTCATTCAGTTTTGATGAGAAAGTTTAAGGAAAAACTAGGCTCAAGGGTTCCAAAGAAAAACATGAAATATACTATCTACTATGATTTAGATATCATTTAAAACATTCAAACTTCTATGAAATTTATCATTAAACTAGTATGTACAGAAAATATCAAAATAATAGAGCCTTATTAAAAAAAAACAAACACATTTGGACTAACCTCCTTAAAATTAAGCTTATATTAATGCAGTTTTCTGGCTCAGGGACCTGATTTCTTGATGTGAGTATTTCTTGAGAAGAAATATTCTGACTGCAGAAAAATATAAATGACCTCTAAGATTAAAAAAATGTACATACTGAAGTAATACATTAGTCTATTGTTAAGCCTGATTTTTTTTTTTTTTTAAGAATTAAGTTCATGTTGAAATATTTGAATCCACTATTTTTATTCATTAAAAATAGTCTGAGAAAGCAGTTGGAAATTGTCAGAAATGTCAGTTACGTCTTAGATATATTTTCTAACTTCTAGAAAATGAATTATAGGAAAACAGAAAGTGTAATTAGTACAAGACTCCACAGACATTTTGAATTCACTAGTTTCAAATGAACTATTACACAAATTTGGTATACAGTGTGCCCCTTTCTATTATTTTTAGTAAAATGGATTTCTTGCTGTGATAAGTAATGCAATTGTAAATTTCAACTGAAAAGTGATTCTGATAAAACAGTGGGTAGCATTTTTATTTAAGTAACAATGATGTTATTCAACAGCTATTATAAGTGGTCTGAAATATGACGCTATAGTTAAAAACAACTGTGGAAAGTCGTTGTTATCTTTTAGCATTTGGAATTTTTGTCCTTGGGAAGAAGTCCTGGGACCTGTCTGGATGAATTTAAGTATGAACAAATTAAGAGTATCAATGAAATAGCACTTCAATGTAAAGAAAGATCTGTCAGGCTTTTTCATAATACTGTCAAGATTGAAACAATCCTTCAAATCACCTAAAATTAAAGGAATAATGCAGACTACATTTCTTAATTCATATTAGATACAGCTGACTACAGTAAATGAAGAGAAAAGTTCTCATGTACTCAGAGAAATCAGTGTTGCCCCATACAAGTTTTGGTCCTTATCAAGTCTGTCCAACAGGAACAGAAAAAATAACAGAGATGTCTAGCCTTGAGAAGACGAATAAATTATCTATCAAGATTGCTTTGCCCAGTTAATGATGAGTGGGTGAAGCGGTTCACTTAATTGTTGATAAACTTTGGTGACTATGTCAACATCCAGTTTCTGTTGCAGCTTTAATACTCTGTCCCTAACTTGTGCCTTGATGTGGAAAGCAGGGTAACTTTTCTCTTCATAAAAGACAAGTTACTCACTATGTGTAGATATGAAACCGGGGATGCATGCTCCTGGCTGGAACAGAGCAGACATGCTGAATCATCTTACAGTATGAAGAAGAGTGATTACCTCATTTTTTCCTGAAAATACGCAAGGAGAGAAAGGAGAATAAAAGATGAAAACAATGAGGAATTACAGTTCTGCTACATATGTCACTAAGAGGTAAAGAAGATTCGATGTTACATTTTCCCCCTTTTCTATTGATTCTTCCTGCAGCTTTAACCTATCTGAGGTTGAGTTCTTGTTTTTCTGTAAATCTTTATCATGGACATTTCAGGAGAAATTCCACAGAAGACTTGCAAGGGAGAACTGGAGCCACATGATAGAGAGGATAGATAACCCTAGTGATGAAAGGACATTAGTAACAACATCAAACTCTCTGATGCAGCTGGAGTCAACAGCCAGACTTTTAGATACATAATCCCTTCCCTTCTATTCATAGGGAATGTTTCATAGTTGTAGTATAGTTTCATGTTCATTGTTGTTTAAGGAACAACTTTCAGAAAGTGCTGTGGAGGTCTTCACTCCAAACTGTCCGGCTTCCTCCCTACAGATACCAAGACATGAAGGAGGTCATTGCGGTTGGGTGTCTTACAGCCTGGCTGGAGTTTGCATCTTTATTGGTGCTACAGGACTAAGGTAGCCAGGAGATAATAACACAACAGCAACAGCACATACAGATCAGACTACTGCAACAGTCTCCATGGTTGCTGTGCAGCAAGGTGAAGGCTGAGGATCTTGAAGTGTGGAAGTTACAGCATCCATAGGAAAGGCTCTCCAGTCTCACTGTGGGTTTGGAGAGCAAATGAGGCAGATAACCTGGGCTGCTCTCCTAAGAGCTCCACTCTCATTGGCTTTCAGCAATCTATGGATGAGCAATTCCTGACGACCAGCCTTCCCGAGCAAGTGGAGTCCCCGACATCAACACAAACCTTCTTCAATCACAAAATTTTTAAATTATTGCTGTATTTAGCTACTGTTTCCAGAAAGTTCTTCAAGCCACACCTTTTCATCTGTTCCTTAAGGGTCTTGGCTGAAGTTAAGCCAGCATTAGAGATCTTGAAATACATTAGTTGTTAGGGTTATTTCATTCACTTAATTGTTCTTTCATTCTTTTACTTGGTTTGAGTTTCTAGCTTCCCAGGTTTGAAGTTCTATTCCTTTAAGATAACTTCCTGGTAATGTTTCATGCACTGATATTAGAGAGGTCTGGTTCAAGCTTCGTTTCTGCATTAACTTTATTTATTTGTCTGAGAATACCAACCTAGAGATGAGAAAACCTGAGTTCTAATTGTGAGTTTTATATGTGACAATTCAAGGTTTCTAAAACATCAGAGTTTTCTATGTTTTCTCTGCAAACTTCGATTATGAGTAAACTGTGGAAAATGATGAGATGCAATGAAGTTCTACACCATTATGGAAAACTGGAAAGTTCCTCTGAATGAGGAGGAAAGTATTATAGGAAAAAAAAACCTGTTCTGCTTTTGGCTGGGGTAATTTTCTTCATAGTAGATTGTATGGTGCTATGTTTTGGAGTTGTGAATGAAACAGTGTTGATAACAAACCCATGGTTTGGCTATTGTTGAACAGTGCTTAAACAGAGTCAAGGCCTTTTCTGCTTCTCACACTGCTGCACCAGCAAGTAGGCTGGAGGTAGCTAAGAAGTTGAGAGTGGACACAGCCAGGACAGCTGACCCCAACTGACCAAAGGGTTACCCAATACCATATCATGTCAAGCTCAGCAAGTAAATCTGGGGAGGGAAGTTTGCCACAGCTGCCATTGCTTGGGGACAGTTTTTTTCTTAGTTGTTCTTTTGGGGGTGGTGGTGTTTGTTTGGAGCTCCTTTCTTAAAAAAAAGTCTTTATCTCAGCCCATGAGTTTTCTAGCTTTTGCCCTTCCAATTCTCTTCCCCATCCCACTGAGGGGGTTATTGACCAAGTGGCTGTGTGGTGCTTAGCTGCCTACTAGTATTAAACCACAACAACTCATTATTTGAAAAAAAAAACCACAAAAAAAACCCCCAACCAAACCAAAAACCAAACCAAAAACCAACCAAAACCCCAATAACTGAGATTATCACAGAATTAAACATTTGTATATTACTGCAAAATAGAATTATTATTTTCCAGAGCTACTCTTAATAATAAATGTTTTCTAGTTTTTCTATAATATTGAAATAGTCTAAAATAAAAATATCTTGCTTTTCTTATCGCAATTGTTTATAGGAAGAAAAAAAAAAAGCCTAAAGTCTATTCTCCCAACAGAAACAATTTTCATATCTTTCTACCCCAAAAATACCTCTATAATATGCAGGTGAAAAAGCAGATCATACATTCCTCCTCATCCTTTTAATAATAAAGTACACACCATCTAATTTGGCCAGTCACAGTTGTCGACATGACTGATTACTAGATGATTGCCCTATTATAGGCAACAATTTGAATTAAGGTATAAAAATGCCAGATCATAGAAACATAGAATGTTTGGGGTTGGAAGGGACCTTAAAGATCACCTAGTTCCAACCCCCCTGCCGTGGGCAGGGACACCTTCCACTAGACCAGGTTGCTCAAAGCCCCATCCAACCTGGCCTTGAACACTGCCAGGGATGGGGCATCCACAGCCTCTCTGGGCAACCTGTTCCAGTGCCTCACCACCCTCACAGGGAAGAACTTCTTCCTTACAGCTAATCTAAATCGACCCTCTTTCAGTTTAAAGCCATTACCCCTTGTCCTATCACTACATGCCCTGGTAAAAAGTCCCTCCCCATCTTTCCTGCAGGCCCCCTTTAGGTACTGGAAGGCTGCAGTAAGGTCTCCCCGGACCCTTCTCTTCTCCAGGCTGAGCAACCCCAACTCTCTCAGCCTGTCTTCATAGGAGAGGTGCTCCAGCCCTCTGATCATCTTTGTGGCCCTCCTCTGGACTCGCTCCAACAGATCTAGGCCACTGTAATACAGTATAAATACAGAATTGTAAACTGACACTAAGTATTAGCTATCTAATCCTTGTAGAAATGCAATTGTTAACAATCAAAAAATACAGAAATAAAACCAAACCGAAAAGAACAATAGCAAAAAAGCCCTCATGGTTGAATGAGAAACTATTAATTAAAACATTTCAGTTTTAATGGTTGAAATGGACAAATATGGTGTATGAGATATGTAATTTTGTCAATTATTATTTGCTATTTTGCATGATCTGGTCTTGTAGAGCTTCTTTATTAGCCAGTAAAATAAATTTATTGTTGTTACAGAGGGAGGCCATGATTAGAAAGTTATGGTTTTGGAAGATAAATCTGATGTTGAAGATTTTACAGAATTCCATAAATCTATACTGGAAAAGCCCTTATAGAAAAATTCATTCTTTCTGTTACAGTAGAAAAATGCAGATAGACAGCATACAAGCCGTATCGTCCAGATTAATTAGAAGAAAAAATTCTGTAAGTATATCCAACTGCCTACTAAGCAGGTACACTCTGCAACATTAGATGAATAGAAACTTCTTGGATTAGCACGATGTGCAATAATCTTTTGTCACACTTGGTTGACAGCAAAGGAAATGGAAATAATAAAATGGAAACCAAAAATCTACTCAAACAAAACCTTAACTGGCAGAATTGAAACAGAACTCTGTAATGCTTTATTTCCTTTGCCATAAACCATTTAACCCAAAGAGAGTAAAAATAAATGGGAATTAATTTAACTATTTTTATGGCACCTTCATCTGCCCAAACAGTAAGGAATTGAAATTTAAAATAATCAAAGTGAAAATAAAATACATATTTTTAAGATCATAATTATCAACTGGGGCAAATTAGCAAGGGATGTCATAGATGGATTGTTTGAAATGCTTGTGCCAAAACTAGGTGTTCTAAAAGTATGTTACAGTTAAACAAATGGCAGGAATACGAATCATGGGATGAAATCTATGAACTATTTCACAATGGAAGTCAGTAAATGTAACATGCAATTTTGCCCTCACAATTTAAGAATCAGATGAATTGCTTATGGGTTTTTGATATCACACTGTTATGAAAATATTGTTTAATCAATTAAAAAAACATTTAGTAGTGATAGTAAATTGATAAATGTAGAATAATATGATTTGCTTTACAATGCATCTTAATTAACAAAAAATGTAATGATAATTTTAATAAGTTCATAGGATATCATTATGAATCACAATGAGCATCTCTTGTTAAAGAGTTATGGGGCATTTAAAAATATAGGCTACATTATACTAAATATATAAATATAAAATAATTGACAAATTCTGAAAACATTTTGCAAAGATTAGTAAAAACACTTTCCTTTACTAGTTTAATGAAAATAAGTGAGAAAACAAAGTAGTATTTCTTTATTGACAATCCAAAGGTACATGTATAAACATGCAAGTCATCTCTAAAAACACTTTTAAACTGAATTCTATTAAATGATTTTAAAAGTATGGCCACTAAGGAAGTGGATGTCACAGAGAGCATGGAGCAGATCAAATGGTTTGAATGATGGTTGTTTACCACATTCTTCTGAAAGATGCTTACGTGACACAAATAACAGGAAACAATGCCAATTCTCTGTGATTAAAAAAAGTAAGAATACACTTGAAAGAATAATATAAAAATGTTAATTTTCCCTTCTCAGATATGCAAGAGAGATATGGTGAGTCAAAAATAAAGAAGGGTTGTTATTCATGAAAATGGAGATGATTGGATGATTGGACACTTAATGACATATACTGATGAATCCTAATGAAAGCTAATCTTATTGAAACCAAATTTAGGGAAGCTAAATATCTTGCAATAAATATGTCTAAGGAAGACCCAAGGAAAATATCTTCCAATGACAGTGGAAGGTAGCTATGCATTGTGAGAGAAAAAAACAAATAAATTTAAAAAATGAGGTAAGTGACAAACTGCCATTGCTTCTGTGTCTGACATAGACGTATATAACACAGCAGTTCCAAATAAAGAATATATAATAAAAAAAGATGTGAAAGCAAGCTATTAATATCTCACATAGTTAAATTAAGTTGATACTTCCAATTACAAGATCCTGTTCACAGGTGTGTAATTGCATTACCTTTTCAAATAACTAAGCTTAAGCAAGTTAGATGAGAGAGAAACCTCAGTTCAGCCATGCTAAATAAAGCAATGTTAACATTTATTTAATATCTGAAAACCCTGAAGATTTCTTCCTTGCTAAGAAAGTTGCATCTCAGGATATGCAAGCTCTAGACAGGTTTTGCAATTACTTTTTCTTACACTACCACAGTACACAGCACAAGAAAGAATAGAAAACTATCCATCTTTCATATGTATTTATTGCTTCTTTCTTAGTCCTCAAATCAGGTAAATCAAACCAGGATTGTTGTAAGAAGTGATTGAAATTAGGTGTCATATCCTAGCTTTAGGAGGTCTCAATTAGCATTCTCTATAAAGTTATCCAAAGTTAGTGTCTTCGAATGTATTACTAAATTTGAAAAAAAAAAAGAAAAAGAAAAAGAAAAGAAAAGAAGATACCTAGCTAAGGAGAAACCCATAGGGAGCTGGAAAAAGCTAGGGCATATTCTATTCATCTTAAATCTGTATAGTTCTATAGTGCTTTTCTACCTATATTTATGTTGATCTGTATCTATCTACACATACATGTTTAATACTGGAAGCTGCTTCTCCTTAATAAAAGTGATAAAAGCTGGTGAGAGGATTTTCTGTGCTAAAGCTGGTAAATCATGAAATACGTTACATCGTGTTTCTCCCACTTACCCCAGAATCCTAAAGAAAAACTTGGGTGATTCTCTGGAACTATTCTTCCCAGGAGTTTTCTTAGCATATCATTTATGTGACTTCTTGTTCAGTTGTCTCCAAAAGCTATTTATAAAAGCACAGTCCCCCTCAAACAGATTTTCTTTCACACAGTTTACTGTCTCCTTTCTTACTTTCATTGAATGAATGTATTATGCTAACATCAGTGGTTCCTCTGTTGTACATACTTTGACTACTTTGAACTATAGCTGCCTCAGTAGTTGCTGCTTCAATAAGCTTTTACATATAGGGACCTGGCTATGGTAAAAGGAAGTTTTTCAGGAAAAAACTACATTTTCATGTAACGTGAATGCTGTTCAGTGGCATTTTTTCATATCAGGGAAAATGCCATTTTAGGTGGCCAGGCTTCTATTTAGCCTCTTGAATGATTCATCATAAATCATTCACTTTAGCACAAGCTTGCTTTATTTATTTATTTATTTATTTATTTAGTATGCTGAACTCCTACCAGTTTATCAGTAGATTTATGGAAATTTCTTTATGGAAAATTCAGCCCAGAGTTGAATGCACTGCTGTAGGTGAAATCACACCAGCACCTTAGAAAGAGAAGTTCTATTAGACCTTTGTTTTGTAAGGCAATGCATATGCAACCCAAAATTTCTATTAGCTTTCTTATTTTACTACAATAATATTTCACATTGGAAACTGATATCTATTTCAACGTTCATTATTCCCAGAGTTAATGTTTTCCAAGTTGTTGCCTCCTTTTCAATTTTTGTAGGGTTTGGTTTATCTCTTCACAGATTCTTCAACTTGCGTTTTTTCAAGCTGAATCTCTGATTTTTCTGCCCATGTCACTAATTTCTGAGTCCTCATTGGGGCTTGCAACTCTTCTAAATCTGTCATTGGCAAATTTCCTTGTTTGCTATTTCCTCTTAAATACTAATAGAAATTATATAACTCATTTCTGGGTCTTCAGTTTTTCTCAGGTTGATATATGGAAATTTGCAAATAGTATTTCAAATATATTCTTCAGTCAGGCTTCAATGCACTATTTCTGTACAGTAGTTGTAAATGTAAAAATTTATGAAAGAAGGAAAATAAAGTACTTTCCTTATTCAATTGCTTGAGTTGAAATCCAGGTTCAAAACTGCCACTGACTACATGTCCTGGTTTCAGCTGGGATAGAGTTAATTTTCTTCCCAGTAGCTGGTACAGTGCTATGTTTTGAGTTCAGTATAAGAATGTTGATAACACTGATGTTTTCAGTTGTTGCTCAGTAGTGTTTAGACTAAAGTCAAGGATTTTTCAGCTTTTCATCCCCAGCCAGCAAGAAAGCTGGAGGGGCACAAGAAGTTGGCACAGGACACAGTCAGGGCAGCTGACCCAAACTGGCCAACGGGGTATTCCATACCATGGGACGCCATGCCCAGTATATAAACTGGGGGCAAGTTGGCTGGGGAGGGTGAATCGCTGCTCAGGAACTAGCTGGACATCAGTCGGCAAGTGGTGAGCAACTGCATTTTGCATCACTTGTTTTGTGTAGTCCAAGTATTATTATTATTATTATTATTATTATTATTATTATCATCTTCCTTTCTGTCCTATTAAACTGCCTTTATCTAAACCTATGAGTTTTACTTTTTTTTTTTTTTTTTTAGATTGTCTCCCCCATCCCACTGGGTGTGGGGGAGAGTGAGCGAGTGGCTGCGTGGTGCTTAGTTGCTGGCTGGGGTTAAACCACGACACTTTGACAGCAGAAGTAACATCACTACATACTCTATGACTGAATAAAGAGAACACCTTGCAGGAGTTTTTTTGTTTGTTTTGTTTTCAACATATGTACATTTTAAGAATGCAATTATTCATTTCATTTTATTGAAAAAATAATACTTAACAGGTTTTTCTTTTACATACATGTGCACCCACACACTCTTACAGAGGCAGCATATATAATTTTATTGGTTTGCTGAGCTAGCTTTCTTTGGATTGCTCTACTTGGTTAGATGGTCTTGATAATAGATATCTTCAGCCTCAAGGGTTGTTACTGTCACCTTTAATGAACATAATAGATCTGTTCCTTAGCAAACATAAAATGGCTTTACCGAAATTAAGAGACTCATGACTATTTATACAAGCTGAAGCTTACTCACATGTATGTGTGACTGCATTTTGTTTCACATTTTTATGTTACAGAATGCTGGAGATGCTGCTCTCTACAGTATTAAATTCAGCATACTGTCATATTACTTTAAAATGAATGTCATACAATCATATGTTAAGAATAAAGCATTCTTCTTCTCCACTGGAAGTGGTATCCAAAATTATTATTATATATAAGGCACTGCAAAAATTGTATGTCTAAATCTCTGAATATCAGAATTATTCAAAATTGTTACAATGGGAATACAGGCATTTCAGTTTTATCTTACTCTTGATATATAGGCATCCCTCTGTACGTGTGTGTGTGATTTATCCTTATTGCATTAATAATTTTCATCTTTTATTGCATGAATAATGCATGAACTTTATTTTCTTTGTGCTTTGTCATTCAGAAAACAATATCACAAAATCACACCTCTGCATCCATTCTCATTTGGTCTGAACACATTAAATATTATTAGCTCAGAAATATGACAGCTATGAAAACATGTGGAGCCCATGGATTCCAGCTGAGAATTGAAGGGAGATTTTGAGCAACATTACTAAATAAGCATGTTCACTAGAACTCTTATTTTTCCAGGAGTTAGGAAAATACATCTAAGCTGATTTATTTTAAACAAAAATTTCCATTAAAAAATATGTGAATGAACTATGTAGTGAAGTTCTTTCTTCTTGATTTAGAAAAAAAATCCTTTACCTGAATGTAATAATCTCACCATTCTTCACGTGAGATAATTGGGACTCTAAAAAGACTGTCAGGAGAATAAAAAAAGGCTGGGATTTAGATATTTAGTGGTAGAATTATAACAATCTTTAAATGGAAAATATACTGCTGGGGTGAATAATTTATCATTTTATGAACCCGTCTTGACAGATGTATTTTCTCTATGAGACTGTTCTGTTCCCAAGGAGAGCAGGAGCATTTGGATCTGTCCCTGTGTCATATAACTTAATGGTATCTAAAGGTCGAAAGTACCTTGCAGAATGTAGAAATTTTGGTTAGTATTAGTAGGTTAACAATACAATGAGTGCATTAAGAACCTAAATACATGTTTCACTTTCAGCATGAAGGAGCTCAAATCTAACTACTTGGAACATTTATATCTCCAAAGATTATTTGGATATGTTGAAGTTCTGCCCCGAACATCTGTAAAGTGGGTTAGTGACCTGGGCTCTTGGCCCTCAAATGACCTACAAGCAGCTCAAAGGCAGTTATTGTGCCAAAGTTAGACCACGGCTCCTGCAGGGATGTTCTGTTAGGGAGGATGGAAACTACCTGCCAATATGCATTCTTTGGTGAGGCAGTGAACAACAAAAAAACCTGTCAAGACCACTACAGCCAGCGACAGAGCCCACACCTGACACAACCATGACATAGTTGGCCATCTCCTACCTTCTAGCCTCCCTTGGAGGTCTTGATCCTCAGGATATGTGTCTTGTGGTTCATCAGTACAGATCCGAGGACCTGGAAGGTCATTTTCCTTGTTTATAACCTTCACTTTGAAACTAAATACCTTGAAATACATTATCATAAGGTTATTATACTTCCATAAACCAGTTTTCTATTTTGCTCAAGTAAAAGCTGGTAAAATTCCTTCAGTTACAACAAGTAAATTGTTCTTAGGCTGCTTAATTGTTTATGAAGTTGTCAGGTTTTGCAAGTACTCTCACAAACCTGAATTCAAAGTTTAGCAGGTAATGTCTTTTGAAGTGGCTGAGCATAAGCCACCTTCTCATAGGCAAAAACCTTATAGAATTAAGCACTGAGAAGGGGTTAAACAGAACCTTCTAATTTTGCAGTGCATAACAATCTTTCACAAATATTGCTTTATGCAGAAAGACCCCAGTACACAAACTACTGAAATACCTTCTCAACAACTTGAGTCACTAAATAAAGACTAGTCTGCCTGGAAACAGAAAAGAGTGGACAACTGTTCCACACGGGTTTATGTTCTGAAGTGTTTACTAGAAGACAAAAGCAATGTGTTTTGGGATGGCAAGCTGAAATTGCTAAGACAAGTAGTAGAGAAGTTAATAACATGTGGGTGGAAAGATGGCCAAAGGTCAGATGCAAAATCTGAGTTGTGAAGTACTTACTGAGGAAAAAAGAATAAAAGGAGAGCCCTTAGGAGTTCTTCTGGTAGTCAGAGAGAGTGTCCGCTCAGTGCAACTGGGGGACAGTCAGAAGAGTCCCCTGCTTGTTTTTCTTTTTCTCTTTTCCTTTTCCTTTTTTCCCTTGTCCTTTTTCTTTTTCTTTTTCTTCTTTTTCTTCTTTTTCTTCTTCTTCTTCTTTCTTTCTCTCTTCCTTGTACAGCATAAGATTCTTACCTAGGAGGCAGTCTGAAATATTGTTTTCCCTTTCCTAACAAAACTGGAGACCATTCCAGTGATAATCTGCCATCTGTTGATTTCAGTGCTTCAATTGCTTCAGAATCCTCTGGAAAACAACTCTTTCTTGATAGAGGGTTGAATGTACATTCAAAGGTAGCTTCAGCTGAGCAAGTGCCCAGCTAATCCCCTTAGCACACAGGGACAAGGCTGCCACCAGCTCTAATTGATTCTGAAATGAATCTGTATAGAAAATTAGAAGGTTTGGATTCCCATGTGAGCTTCAATAAAGAGCCAGGATGTAAGCCTGACAGCTGAATGGATTCAGAAATGAAAATCTGATAAGCAGCTTAAAATTGTACTTAAGTCCAGAAATGGTTTGAATGCTCTTGTTAATGGCACATTGTATATTGTCACCTAGTTAATTATCTCTGAAGATGAGTTCTTGCAGAGCAGAAGATACGCCAGCCTTTCACAGCCTTTTCTCATCACATATTTATTAAATTCCACCCTCCTCGCCAGTAGCTGGAAGGCAGAAAGAAAGGATTAGGCGACTGCAGTTCCTCTGTGGCTGTCAGTTCACTGTGCCAAACTTCAAATATGAACTGTTGCATGTACTGTCACAGACATTTCCTTTACATCTTAATTTGCAAATGAGGAGCTGACATTTGTTATGCCTTGTATTTGCACACATGAAAAGCAAATACTGTCACTGCTGGCTATTTTGTTTATCCCTTTGGAGATAGTGTATGGCCTATTTATAAATTTTCTTCAGATTTTTTTTTTACTAACCAAGATAGTCATGGAGCTACATGTCCTCATATTTTATTCAGGAAGCCTATCTGCAGTTTATGAAGCGTGCCTTGCATGCCACAGCTATTTAAAACAGTATCTTTTAAAGTATTTTCACTTTGCTGTTTTGCAATTTTTGATAGGTGTTCCTATTTTGTATGTGTTTCATATAGATGGGTTTTTGTGTGCACACAGGTACCCCCTGCTTTTTTGTGTTTCGTATGTGTTTATCTGCCTATCTGCATTCATATTAAAGTGGAGGGGTAGAAAGACCGTGCTAGAGGCAAAGACTGTTCCGTCCATCACATTTTCATAATTTACTGTCTGATATAAACTAGAGAAGAAATTAAGATGGAAGAAGAAATTAAATAGAAGGTTCATTATAGGAAGGTATCACTGAGCAAAATAAATGATCAGAGGCAACACTACAGATATGCAGAATCATCATCTCAAATATGTAAGAAAGTATCATTGAGGAGTAAAATCTGTAAGATTTCCACTTTTGTTATTAATTAGAAGCTTCAATATATTTATCTGCAAAATTAGCCTTGTCTTTTTGCACTGCGTTTGAGGAGACTTTCCTAAAACAGCAGTCTATGCTGACTGTCCTTGGCACAGAGAACTTCTTGGGGAATCATTAAGTCCTTTTTCTTCCACTTCTGCCTCATACTTTGGGCATGACTCTTTTTAATTTGACTGAATAGTTAGTGTAGCAAGGTGCAGAGCTAGGATACTTAAGTTTAATTTGCTCTGAAAACACATGCATCTTATCTGACCCCAGACAAGATGGTTTTTTTTTCCAGTACTCAAATGTACGTAAGAGTTGCCACTAATGTGGTATTTCTTTTCTTGCATGACAAATGTGGATGACTAGAAAAAAAAGCAGAGCACCCAGAAGAGGATGGCTGTCTTCTTGTGTCACATGTTAATGTAAGTCTATGTTGATACACATATTTAGACATTTAAATCAAGTTCAGAGGCCCTACAGGTCTTTTCATGGGTTTTCCTGGAATCACAGGTCCATTGATTATATATCTGAGCACTGTTACAGTAACTACTACTTGTTTGCTATTTCCAAACATTCCAGTCCTTACTGCAAAGTCGAGTAGACTTTTAACTTCCTGGACAGAAAACAAAACCAGCAGGAATCATTCAGACCAGTACTTTATAGTCAGTGCAGAAACACTGGCATATGCCTGAGATTTCATCTCTCTTACAAAGCTGTTCTCCCCTGCCGCCCCGAATTTCTTTGTCATTTTCAACAAGGGCTGAGGTAGGAAATCTGGAGCTAGAGCAACAGCAGCAACTGCCAATTGCAGCAGGCACTGTATCTTCTTCATTTGGAGGGTAAGTAGGACACTGTTGGTGACTGCTGAGTTCCTGGCTAGCAAATTAAGAAGTGGCAGACACAGTTATCTGCCAGACTGGGTCAATATAAAAAAAAGAGCTGAAATGTTTGTTTATAATTAAACACTATTCATGGAGCTTGAGTCAAAGCCCAAGAAAGTCAATGGAAACATTATTATTTACTTTAAAGACCTTTGGATTTGAACCTAAGCAAAACTGTTGTATAAAAAAATATTTCTCATTTAAATGGATTCCACTTCAGCTTGTAAAGTGCCTGGAGATCTTGGGAACATCAGGAAGAACTCATATGAGAATTCTTATCCAATTGTCACCAGGGGTAACTGGTGTGTACAGATGGCTTTTCTGTTGTCTTAACATTGCATCTGCATTACCTAAAATAATCCTTTCAACACTCAGTGAGGTATGGTAGCATTATTCTACATCTGTATTTTACTGTTATGAAAGTTGCCAAAAATGACTTCTTAAATGGCAGAAAAAAGTGCCTAACATATATGTCAGAGGCCTAAAAGACATGGAGGGAAACAAAATCTTTGTGCTGCTTAGGTGTGCATACACACATATATTTAATTCTTTAAATGAATATCAGTATACTCCTATGGAAGACAAATGATTGTATACCAATTTTAAAGTAAGTGTGTTTCATATTAAAACATAACTAATTATTATAAGCCAGTTCTGTAAAGATTTTAGACTTTACGTATACTTTATGTATGACACATGACATCTAAGCACAGAAGGCTCACAACAAGTGCTTTGTTTGTGGAAGGCTGTGTCATTCAACAATCTGAAGCACTGAAATTTAATTTTGGTTTAAAGTCCCAGTCCTCTGAGGAGCTTATGTCACTGCCTCTGGTCTGTAGGAATACATCTCTATTAACTGGCATAGCCTGGAACTATCCTAGGGTGAAGCACTAGTCGCTTTTACTCGGTTATAAAAAATTAGAAGAGCAGTCAGCAATATCCTGTTCTATACACAAATTCAGTGGCTAAAATAGTTTCCAAAACTTGGAAACTGGAAGCCCACACCCTTCATGACTCAATCTCTATGTGGTTCCAACACAACCCTCCCTTCTTTTAAGGAAGCTGTGTGACCCACTGCCAAAAACAAATAAATAAATAAACAAATAAAGTGGACTTCTTGAACTGGGGGCAGGGTGGGGGGTGGGGATGTGGAGAGAAAAGGAAGTAGGTCTGTAATATGCTTTATATTGCTAGGATTAGACTCTGAACAAAATTCAGATTTCAGAGGACCATGAATTTGAAATAGACTTTTCATTTGGGTGGCTAGAAAGCATTGTTCCCTAGCTTGCACATGATGGAGGAACTGACTTCTGAACTCTGCTCCAAAGACATTCTGTCTGTTGTATAGAGACAAGAGCATGGATGCAAGAGGGGGAAACCTGTTTACATATTTTAACCAATGATTGCTTCATTTCGAATTAGTTAACTACCTTTTGTGCAGGGGTCAGTACACAGATCACTTTCCAGAAGATTTCACTGTCTAGAATGAAATTATTTTGGTGTCTGCTTTTGGGTAGTATAGTGAATGTAGGCTTCATTTTTTCTGTCTTTATCTACCTGTCATCTGTCTATTGATCTATCATATAAATATATCTATAAAAATTATTCTCTCAGGGCTGAGAATAAGAGTATCTAAGCTAGGAGGTAAGTGCAGAGAAAGTCTGTGCTGTCAAGGTGGTAGCTCTTCTAGATATGCCCAAAAGCAGAATGTTAGGCAGCTACAGACCTTTACCATAGGAAAGTTAAGCATGTACAGACTCAAGATGGTAAGGAGCTAAGTAGGGACTGCAGTCATGGACTTCAGTACATCAATTCCATTTTAAGTATAAAAGTCTTACTATGAACCTACATTGCTAATTTTTCAAAGAAAAATTTTTTGAGCTATGTGCCTTGATGGGGATGCAGGAATTCGTTCTTGACAGACTCTTTTGTAGGACTGTAAATCTCCATGTAAGTACTTCCGGATTTACTTCTCTTATTGTAACTATTACAAAAGAAGAATCTGTCATAGGAAGATATTAAAAAAACATTTAGAAAGAATTTTTTACTGTCCCTCTTTTTTCCTTATTTTTGCACCTCTTTTTGTATGTCTAAGTGAGGAAAAATAAATTAAAAAAAAAAACAAAAAAAACCAAAAACAGACAAAAATATTCTTGGTTGAGGCCTTAGGCAATTATTTTTAAATCCTTAGTACTGAGCAGAGCCATAACCCAGCTTTTTTAGGATAACTGCCAATCCCATCTGTTTGGCAAAAATCTTTCCTTTTTTTTTCCTATCTACCTCTTTTTGTTTTGTTCTGTTTCCACCGATAGCCTCCAGGTTTTGTGTCAAGCAGGAGCTTCTGACAATCTTTCAAAAGGCTATTTGTATCAAACACAGTCCTTGCAAAGACCGAGGAGGGAGTTTTTGGGTTTTAGATAGTGTCAAAACCATGTCCAAATGGATGCTACAGAAAGTGTCTGTGCACTGCATTTAAGGAACACTCTGTTCAGCCTGTCTTTTGCTTATCTTTACAGTGAAGATAAATGTACAAACCAGCATATGGTCTCATATGAAAAATACTTCAAGGTATCAATGGTGGCAGCATCTCCTCATGTCTTCCTGAGCCTGACTACCCTTTTTAACCACACTATTTAATGGAATATAAGATAGTATAATGTGATGTTACATATATATTTATATATAACAAGTCAATAGTAAGTTTATGGATAACAAAATTTGATATCTTCATTTTCTTAGGAACTTTCAATTTCAATTGCTAAAGCAAATGTTAGGTAAGGGAGTTGTCGAGAAAAAGGAAATAATAGTTCTGCTTATGTTTTGTTGTTGTTGGGTTTTTTTAACCAATATATTTGTATTTGTCTTATCTTACTATGTGAAGAAAGTGATTAGATCAAAGGCTGCTAATGAGGAACTTCAATGAGTCTGTAATAAGAAAAATAAGTGAGTGTTGATGAAAAAAAGAAGGCAATAAAGAAACTGCTTAAGTACGGTCGGTCACTGATAAAAGTGGAAAGAGGGAGTTTACTGCCATCTTCATCTTGTCTGGGTGATGAAGAGCTTACCTAATCTTACAAGTATCACGTAGATAAGATTGGCCACATTTCTACCTACGTTTACAAAGCTGGGCCCTACAGTGCAATCAGTTTTCTTAACATTGAAGCAGAAGTTTAAGGTAGCAGAAGGGGCAAAAATTTTTGAGGGATTCTATGGTACAAAGCAGGAATTACCAAAAAGAAAGAAATTTCAGTTATTTTACAGGGAAAACTTGCTGGAAGGTAAAGGATCCCAGACCAGTTCCATAAGAACTACAAGCTTTAATAAGGCTGAATGTTTGTTATGTGATTAGAGGTTGCTGAACTTGCCTTTTAAATTTTTTTTTGAGAGTATATAAACTGAAAATTTTTATAAATATCAAGGAAAGTTCTAATTAAATAAATTCTTGTGGTTTGGGAGCGTGGGTAACTTTAAAGTCACTTTTCGTCAAAAGGACCAGTTGGCTCAAATAAAACTTTCCTGTTTGATCTATCTGGCTGGTCATTTCCTTCCTCTTAGAAATATCCTTCTCTTTTACAACTTCTTTCACATCATGGAAAAATGTTTAGTATAAAAAAAGAAACTCTAAATTAGCTTTATATAAGAAACAGTAAATTGTATTGAAACATTTCCAGATGCAAGTAAAAGTGTTTGTAATAAGATATTTAATGGTATATCTCTTTTATGCTTTTGCCCCCCTTCACTCTATTCTGCTTTCTGTATAGACAGGAAAAAACTTGAAGTGTTAGATTTTATTTCATAAGAAATTTAGATTTCTTATATAAAGGTGTAGGGAAAAGGCTTGAGGAATTTGATTTGGCACTGCAGTTTCTGTTTTTCAATTGAGTGTGCCAGAGGTACTACCAATAAGAAGAGAAAAAAAATTGGAAACTGGGGTAAACATACATTGATTTGTAAAGAAAAGATGGAAACTGCATCACTTAGAAAAAGAGGATGAAGACCCACATGAATCATCAGGGAATGGGGAAAAGTAAGAAATAAGGAGTCAGAGAGAGAATCTTGGGTAAGGGTAAAGATGGAAAGTAGCAGAAGAAAATAAAGTCATGTGAAGGAGGAACTGCTGAGATAGTGGGAGTTGAGAAAACAGCACAGAGACAGAGGATGTGGAAAATGGCTAAAGAATTAAATAGAATAAATAGAAGAATAAAATATAGAGCAGAGAGAAAAGTTAATAAAGAAAGAAAATGGAAGAGTCACATTATTTAGTAAAATGAACTACACTGAAGTCAGATTTTCAGCTCTCTTTCCATCTCCTTTTTACTGCTGCAGCAATACAAGGTAGTTATAAACTTGCTACAAGTTACCAAGTATGAATTCATCTTGTGACAATTTTCCACTGGCATCTATTTCATGTGTGAGAGGGAGAAGTTTCCACACTGTAGTGCAATGAATTAGGATCCAGGCAGCTGCAGAGTTAAGAATTCATAGTTGTCTCAATGATATTACCCTTTCCTTCTCCTGAATAAAACACGTAACCTGACACAGGAGAAGACCGGAATGATTTTACTTACATTTCACAGTAATTTTCCATTTGGGAGAATGTTTAATTAAATCTAGATATTTGGCAGTAATAGAAAAACTGAAAAGAAAAAAAAAGGAAAGGAATACAATAAAGATAGAAAAGCAACTCAAAAGCTTTGGAGAGCTGGGCTTGCTCCCAGAAGAGGACTAAGAATGAAGACCAAGTCTTCAAAAGACTTTTCTATCCCATCAGGAGCTACTGCTCAAACACCCGCCTCTGTTTGAGGCTGACAACAACCTGCCTAACTTTCCAAGTCTCCAGCGTAAACGAAGTGGATAGCACACACGGGGCCTGTTTGCTGTTCCCAGAACTCTGGAGCTTCAGCGTACACCCAGGAGGAGCAAGCACTTTCTATGGGAAGCCCTACCACAACAGGGAAAGAGTAACAAATGGCAGTATTTACCTTATCTAACTGTGGATGTCTAAATACAAATAATTTCAGTTTGAACATTGAATTTTAATCTGCTCTGTGGGAACTTTCAGTTCCCCTCATTGTCCACAGAGAAATAGAGGCAATTCTAAGGGGAGAATTCATATAATCCTAGATACCTTACGAAGAGATGAGTTGCTCTCTGGAGATGCCTATTTTTCCTTCCTGATTTTAAAGGAAGTCTTGGATGACTAACTCATTAAGAAACACTTGATTTTTTGACCTTTAAGTGAAGTGAAAGGACTCTTACGGCAATACTACATCTTTCTAAGGAACATTGAAGCTTCACGAAAAGCACAATAACTCTTTGCTAACATGAAGAAACAGTTTTTTATTGCAGCACATTTTGAAACTGGGCTATGTTCAGTGCTAACTCTGCATGAAGCCTCAAAATTCATGAAACAATCAAAAAATGCATTCTGTTTTCTGTGGTATCGAAGGGGTTGACTTAGAACAAAAGCAAAATTTGAAGCCCTTCCTGCTCTTAAATAAACTCAAATGGATCTATTCTTTGGAGGTAAGAAACCCTGGAGGAAGAAGCAAGCAAGGTCAAGGTAACCAGCAATTTTGGATGCCATGTCCTCAACATATTTTAGTAAGGTCAGGATTTTTCAAGGTTGTCTGCAGTACACACTATTTCACAAGACAGAGAGTATCACTTGCAAAGATGAACTAGTGGGTGGAAGAAAAAAGACAAGCCTGTCCATGTCATGCTGAAGTGGATTGGAAAGAAAGACACCCAGGGAGGAGTTATGTACAAGTTTTGCAATTAGGGTTGTTCCCACAACTTGTAGACCAGAGGGCAAATTGAATCATTTCCCTTATTCAGTTTGAAAGTATTACTCTCATCTGATGGAGAGGGTGGAGGGATGGAGGCTGGTATAGATTTCATTACACATGGCTGCATAAATGAAGTGCATAGCACATCCAAAATTTGTGGCCAATTTTTTTACCTAGTCTCTAAGAAATAGCCTATAGCTTTCTTTCCTTTCCCAATATTTTCATTTACATCACTTGTGGATATCCACAAATTAAATTCCTTAAAAAAATTGCTCACTGGTGTCCACATTGGCAATTGGAGATCAATCACATTTTGAAGTTCTGGGATTAATCAAGAAAAAAAACCTAAATAAAAACTAGACTCTACAATTTGATCAAATAAGAAAAGAGGCATTAAAAGATGAACAAAAAGCTATTTCTATTTTCCTCTTCTGACATTGAAAAGGTATTTCTTTCCATTCTCTGTGATCTGTCACTGTTAGCATCTCCCACATCTATTACAAAGAAATGGTAGAGAGACTGGGATTAAGATCCCAGTTCTTGAAAGAGCAAGAGTGCCCCCACCAAGGTTATTTGAAATTGAGGTCACAGAGCACACTGGAAATTAGGGGACTCCAATTGTTCCCCTGAACTTCTGAAAAGCTTATCTTTGTTGCAGGTTGATATAATGCATTATTTCAGATGAGACAGGAGTTTTGTCACTTGGGAATAACAAAGATTAAATTCTTAGGTTTTGGTTAATTTATGTGATGTGGTTGTAAGCACTAGAGGAACTTAGAACCTGGAGTCCATATAGATAAAGGACAGCAACTGGTGTTTTTAATAATATATTTTTTTCAATGATGGATGTGCCACTATGTTTCTTCCTAAGATGTTTGAAACAGATAAAGCTTTTTTTAAAAACAAATGAAGTTGTATACATAGGTACATCCTAAGTTAGTCATATTCATGGAAATGTCCGAAACGCTTGGGTACATAAAGTAGCAGAACTAACTAACTAAATCAGTACTATTATAATAGCCACTAAGTTCCTTGACCTTTTGTATCCAAAATTGAAAGGCTACTTCTGGATATTAAGAAATTTAAATCTACAATGCATCTCTGAGTTATTCTCATAATTTCCTTATTTTACAAGTGGGAAAAACTGATTATCTAGGCAAGTAGTAAGACCTTCCATAACAGAAATAACAGGCAGGCATCTAAGTCCCATTTCAAGTGAGCAAGAGGCAGGAAGCCAAACTTTTCTTTTACATTGAAAATTACCTTTGCATGAGTTGCTAGGAATCACGTGGGAAGTTGTGTAAGAATCTGCTGAATAAACTATTTGTTTTTCCTCACACTCCTCACCTCAGCCACAAGAAAATCCTTTATGTATCTTTTTAACAGTCTGGGATATTGTCCTACAAGTTCTACATAGGTTTATTTAAGGTCAGTACAATGTTGACTGTAAGCTATCATTGACTGGAGAATAGGGATCAAATTTTTTGTGAAGCAAAGATGCATCACATATATCACAAAACTCTTTTAAGTATTGAAGACTAGGTGTTCACCCCTCACCTTTTGTCTGGTTATATAAAAAATTAAGTACCATTATCTTGGAAAAGAACAAAATGTATTATGGTATTTTTTATATTCAATAAATATATAACTAAAAACCTGACTTCTCCTTTTACAGTAATTACTTTTTAACTTCCCTACCTGTGCGTCAAAAGGATGTGGATAGCTTGACTACAACCTCTCCACCTTCTTGCTTAGCATTTTTGCACAATATAATCTTTTAAAAGATGAAATGTTTGACATCTCTCACAGGAAATACTGCACTTATTTTGACAGTGCTATATCTAGCATGTCTTCTTTACTAGGCAAACTGTCTGGAAGGGAAAATAGAAATAACAACACATTGGCTTTTGTGTTTGTTGCTATGGCTAAACTGCATAGCAACAAGACTTAGGACACTTGACTATATTTAGGAAAAAAGTGAAAATTTAGCCTTCCGCATCAAGCACGTAACACATGCACACAGAGCAAAACCTCATATCCAAATAATGACCTCTTATCTTATTCATACTTTTCAACAACCAAAATAGATGGACCTTAACTTTTCAGAAGGTTAATTAAGCAAAAGGTAAATTAAGTATGACTTGTCACTGGAAAGAAAGAAGCATAAGAGGAGAGACTGGTGGTGTGATATAGAAATAGGACAAATAAAGCAAAGGACAAACTTCTATTGACAGCCCAAATTTCTAGCTGTTTTTCATGCATCTTACAAGTGATGAACCTTTCCAGAGAGTTTCACAAAGCATAGGAATGATGAATATCTATTTTGCTGTTCAGTTTATTTGTTTCTCTATTCCATATTACTTCCTATGGTTTACTTCTAATTGTTTGGGGGGGGGGTGTTTGGTTTTTTGTTTGTTTGTTTGGGGTTTTTTTCCTCCAAACCTTTATGTGAGGGCTTTTCCAAAATTTACTCTTCTACATTCTGAATAAAAATCTTAACTCAGCTTCTATAACATGTTTAGTCAGAGCAGCTATAGAACTAGTGATTGGAAGTAAAGCAGTAAAAATTAAACTGATTTTCAATTATTTTCCTTTACTGCTTTGAAAGAAATGGAGAGCAGAGCCAGTTCAGAAAACAATAAGGATCAACATAAACTGCCATTCATATTCCCAATTTAAAATGTTGGTATCTCAAGTTTCTATAAGACAACTTCACTGTTGCAGATTAATCCAACCATAGGATAACTGGACTGCAGACTATAATTAAACATTGCTTTAGCATTTTGCTGCTATATTAGAGCTATTCCATGACATTTTGCTTCACATCTCTGGCATATTTTTACTCTCATATGTCTCAATCATTGTAACAAAAGTGAGTGTTTAGTTTCCAAAGTTGATTTTGTCCTTTAAGAATATCTCCGCCTCCTCCTTGATTATATACTTAGCTACTTTTGCTTGACTAAAACTGTTATATAGAATATAATCTATTGTACTCATGTGGACAGATGTAAATGGAAACAAGGAGAAAAAAAAATAACCCATGCTGAGGGACATGTACGTTTCCGAAAGACTGAGCAGGAGGTATGTAGACAAATCCTATTATTAGGTAATGAGATTTGTGCGCGTACCCGGACACTATTATGAAAATGTAGCTCTTTTTCAAAACAAAGTGAAAGAAGGGGGCAATCTTTTCAACTGAGGTCAAATTCTGCTTCCAGTAAGGATGTAATAAGTTCCATTAAAATCAACCTTATTAGTGTCCAAAAGTAGCTGAAAGAAAGAAATAGCCTTTACATTCACAGAAATTTCAGATGACTTTGAGCCTGATAATGCTTTCATTGAAATTAACAGGAATTTTGCCATTGGGATGTGGCATCAAGTTTATTAATTACTAATCTGCTAAAGGCCTCAGTGTCAAGAAGTTTGCATTCCTTACAATAGTCTTCTCCTGAGAAGTAGAACAATTCATATAAAATCAGGAATGTTATGAATAAAAGATTCAACCATTACATCATTGATGGACTTAGAAGAAAATTCTGCCAGTACTATGCACTTTAAAATCATAAATCAAGACCTTGATAGTCACTTAAAATCGTGAGGTTTAATATACAATAAATGTAGTGTATCTATTCCATGTCTCCTGCTACTGGAGAACATAGACCTGTGTTCCCAAAGTATTTTTTTTATAATTACAATGACTAAGACTGTACTTTTCCATGGAGGAAAACTGGGACTCTTTCATAATAAAAAGATTCTGCCAGAAAAGCAATTTAAAGAAAATGTACAACATGCTAAAAAGCAGAAACCTGAGAACATTGAGTCACTATACATTTGGAGAGAACTATGTTTAAAAGATAAAGACTTGAAGGCAGCTTTAGACAGTGCTGGTAGCCTTTGTGCTTTACCAGCTCATATGCTGAAAAATATTTCATAAATAAAAAAGTCTTTGTTTTGTTTGATCTTCCTGGTAACCCAGAACTACTATTATTTAGTAGGAAGATAGATCACTTGTGAAAGGTAAGTAATCAACTACTATATCTAATTTTATAAATAGGCAGATGTTAAGTGTTTCATGCATGAGAGAATAACTTCTCCATACCTCTTAATTTCCTTTTTACACTGCAGGGTTCCTTTTTCCCAGGGAAATTCCTAAGGGAGAGGACTGCCAGCCCCTCTTGCAACTTGATGAGTTCCAGCTTCAGAACTGCAGTGACTGCAATGCTGACCAGTGGGGTAGGCTGCTCACTATCATGTCCAAAGTTAAGTCATTCAGCAGAAAGTCTCTGTGGTCTAAGATCACACTATTATTTGTAAACACAGTGTGCAGCTGTTACATGCTGTTTCCAAGATGTGTGTCAAAACAGAAATTGTTCAAATCATTAGACAATCAGTTTTAAAGAATATTTCTAATTCAGGTAATGGTCCTATTTGTAGATCCTTTCTGCTGAATATATTGTTGGATAGCTGTTAAAAATTTGATGGTTGGTATAAAATATTTGTTGATACAAATGGAACAAAGAAGTAAATTAATAAATTTCATCACTACTTATGAGAATTGTGTATACATTTGTAACTACAGAAGCTAATACCTCCAGTCTGTAAGTTGATCATGAATTCATGTTCAGACCAGATGCCACCTCCTTTTTCAACAACCATGTGATAGATCTGAGAAGATAATCATTGAATAAAATGGCAGTGGAATAATTTGGATGTTTAATAATATAGTGTCTCTCCCTCTCTCACCAACTGCATTTTCAAGCAAATGCTTACAGGTGCAAATTGTGCAAGAAAGGGCTGGGCTATGAAAAACATGACAAAACCTTCTTTCAGTGGCTAGGGTTTCCTCTCACCAGCTCAGGAGGAGGGAGACCTTGCCATGAAATGGGTGGCTTTATCTATATTTTGCTGGTGTGGGACATAGGATGGCTACTACTTTCCTTTTTCCTTTTCCATTGAAACTGCCATTGAGGTGAGGTGATGTCCCAATTTTTCCCAGTGTGTATTTCTGGACTACATGCGTATATTTTGAAGGACTATGACTCTGTACATGAAGGAAAACAGCTGGAAGAGCTGTGAAATAAGTTTTTAGTGATAAGAACTCTGTCATGATGTCAGTTACAGCATAACTTTATTTCTAACCCATTTTTCATTGCTATGAGTCAGATTGAACTTCTCTCCTATGTAAGGGTGACACCCATGTAAAACGAGTGGAGGCAAGATCAGAATGAGGCTTCATGTCTCTAGGAAAAATAGGGATAGCACAAAATAGGGATTTAAAATGAAGGCATGGGTGAAACATTGCTTCCACACAGACAGGGGTGATATACGAAGAACGTGTGACAGGAGCAGAGTCCCACTGTTGTCATGGTGACTGAAAAAATTGTTAACAATTTCTAGAAACAAAAATAAAAGTGTTTGGAATCTCTCCCATCATCTTCCTTACAAGTACTAATGTAGAATTCTCTGATGCTTGTTTTAGACCCGTTAGATGAAATAAACAATATATAACATTTTTTTTGCGTCTAAATGTATGCTTTTATTTTACCAGAACCAATTTAAACTATAAATAATTGAAAAAAAAATCCTATGTATGTTTGTAAATGCATACACAGCCAGCAGGCAGGAAGCTAACATCGCAAAATGATGCAGAAATGACAGAGCTCAGCAGCTACCTTACACAGGGGAATCCACAAGTGAGAACCTGGCCCAATGCTCCTTACACAGAGTTTGAGGGGATTTGAAGGACTTGGAAAGAAATTTGCAGCAGACAATTTGCTGCATGAGGAAGATACCCAAACTACACAGTACAAAAAACTAAAGGAAGGGATGAATCTTTTCAATTCTTCTGTTCAATTCATCTTGAAAATGCCAGTTTCTCAGCTTCAGCAATTTTGAGTCATAGCATGGAGCTGTCACCTGCCATGCAAGGTCTGTGACATGCTTCAGCAGAGGTCACTCTTTTCTTTCAAGAAACGAAACAGCTAGAGAAGACAATTTCTATTCCCCTTTCCCTCATATGTAAAGAGATTAGTGAGTGTTCACCTAGGAATAAGATGCTCAACTTATTTAATAAAATATGTAAATGATATAAAGGTCAACGAGAAGAAGAATGTGGGTTTGCAAGTTTAAGGTGAACGTGAGGTGATGTGGGAGGGTTGGGTTTACTCTATCTACCAAGACATGGTAACCAATCACTCTTCAGTGTAAAATGGGTAATTCTGGGCCCAAATCTAGACTCTACCCTTTTTTTGGAAAACTTTGAGCCATACAATGAGTGCTACGTGTTGCTATACTTTTTTGCTGAGCTATGCTGTCGTCCTGTCACAGAGCTGAGGTAAAATATATTTTCATAAATCTCCTAGCTTTTTTCTGTCCAGATGATATTTATCCTGAAACAAAGCTGGATTTCTGTACTCCTCCAACAGGATTCCCTAGCAATATTTAGGAGCCTTATGGATAGTAAGTCATCACCTACTCTGAAAAGGGATGTTCACAGAGCCCATGTGAACTCAAGAGAAAATTCCCTTCATAAAGTATTTAGGAACAAATGCAGGTGTGTCAGTGATTAAAGACCATTTTGATGGGCTGATATTCATGCAGAATAAGACTATAGCTTTGCTATGACAGCTTTTTATGTCAGGACTGAAGTTCCTGAAGGTAACCGTATAGCCTTTGGGTTTTTATATTTTGTATATCGACAATAAAATAAAATACAATATAAACTGCATTTGTACTGTAAAGTCTTAAATGAAAGAAAAGGGAAAATACTGAACAGAGTGCAATGACTGTTTGAAACAAAACCAAAGCCAAGACTTAATGATTATATTGGCTGCTTGTGATTACTCAAAATTTAGCAGAACATCAAAATAAGATCAAAATTGCTGATTCAGTAGAGGTCTTTTTGAGATATCAACTGGTATGTTATTGCTAGTTACTGGTTTAAACTAAACTTAAATTGTTATATATCGTATTTCATAGCTGAGACTTTGACTTCCTTTAGACAAAGCTGTTTTTTAAGCTTACAGGTATTGTTAGCACAGTGGAAGGTCACTTGAAATCTGTTCTTTGGTCTAAATGATGCTTAAAATCAATAGTAGTTCCTGAATAGTTTCCCACCCTTCCTGGCTTAGTGGGTAAAGAGAGGCCTTGTTCAAAGCAACATAGAATTTTCTGGCTCAAAGTCACCTTTCAAAAAGAGGGAGACGTAAGAATTTGTTTCTGTTGATTTCATTTTGGAATAGTGTTGTGATTTATTTATATTGCCTCGACAACTGCTGCCTGAAGGATGCCCCAGGACAAGAGAATATATTCTTACTGTTCAAAACTGATCTCTTTAGAAAGATGGCTAACATTTAACTCCACATAGGTATATGCTGTTATGCAAATGTCTGGGTGCAGTGAATCATTAAATAAAGAGACAGTCACAGCTAGTGTAAGAGGGCAGTACTTGTGAAATGAATGGAGCCAGGCTTGCCTTTTTCAGCAAAATATTTTGCCTGAGGCTTTTCAGCGTCCAAAGTGTAAAGAGCCAGCATGTTATCATTCTGCCTGAGCTGTACAGTTTTGCTGTGGAACAAAAGATCTTTTTCATTAGCAACAAGCCCATTGAAAGGAGAAGCAATGGATCTTTTTAGCTATTAATGGAAAAAACATTAGCATAACATTAAGTACACAGCTGGGGAAATCCCCAAATTAAAATTCCTTACTTCGTGTGGGTTCAGCCACACTTTGTAAAATTTACATCATACTCTAAAGCACGGGGTCTGATTTTCCCAAATTCATATGTATACAGATTTAAGTGATTCATTTCAACCCAATGTGTATGTATAATTTCAGTAATTGTACACACAAATCACACATTTGCCTGTAAATGGCCACCTATTTCTTTACAGATGGTGAAAAATTGGCTTAATTAGAACTGAAATATTGCCTTTAGGTAGCATTTAACCTGTCAGTAGACCCAAATACAGCAACTTCATGATGATGCAGGAAAACTCCTGTGTCCAGTCTTATAAGAAGATGTTTAAGTATGTTCTTGAATTCTATTGGGTTAAATGCATGCTTAAATTTTGTTTGGAGAAGGGATATTTTTCTGAATTTGAACTTATATGCAAAACTTCAGACTTATTTCATGTGCCAATTATTTTGTTATTTAGAACCCACAGTGCAGTAGCAGGGAACTTACAATTAGAGAAAGGAGATTACTGAAAATGAACCATTCCATGTCTGTAAGTGTAGTCCTGCTGATCCAATTGAAATGGGTAAGATTTACAGGACTGGCACCCTAAAGCATAAGGTCTTACGATTTAGCAAAAAAATACATATAAGCAAAAATTTCTGTTGGTCAGTTTATCTTTGCACAAGACTCCATTACTGTTCACAGACCACTGGTAGAAAAAGGAGTTCTTCACAGATTTCTATGGAAGCTGGATAAGGTCCAGAAAAAAAAACATCTTTTGACATATTTTAAAGAAAGCTAAAAGAACAGAAGATGAGAGGAGTTAAACAGATTTCAGATCAGTCTCTGCTCTCTGACACTGTTAGCAGATTTTTAGAAGTAAAAGGCAAAATCTCCTGCCAGTTACATCTGTGTAACATTGACTTCAATAGCATTTCACAGTTAACAGAACACAGAATTAGATCCAACATGTCGCTTCTCACTAAACACATCGCAATACCTTTGCCTTTCAGGGCTTAAACATCCTGTTTGCTAAAAAGGTGAAATAGACCCATAAGATGTTTCTATTACCTTTTGCAATGGCATAAAGGAGTCAAGCTACGCAGATGAATAAAATCCTTTAGCAACAGCAGGAGTGTTTGTTACCAATGAAAGCCTTAATTCATAGGGATGCTGTAATATCAAGTCTCCCCTGAAAAAGACACCCTCTCCCTTACCTATCATGTGTACTTTCCTTCTTCTCCCTCTGTTTTTTATTATTTCATTTTGTAATTATTTTGCCTATCTCTGTAAGAATGTTTAGGTATCAGTTCATTTGAAAGATGTTATGTACAACACATTTGCATCGTATTGTGCTATCTGTACATATGAATCTCTTTTCTGTAACTATGAAAGCTGGTAAACTCAGCTGTAATAAAAGCTATAACAGATAAAAGCTGTCAGACACAGAACCTGTCTTGACTGCTGGTTTATTCCATTTTCTTCAGTACTATGTGAAATTGGTCTCTTTCACCTTCCAGAATAGGTAAAAGTTTTTCATCTTTTATCCTGACTCCTCTTGACTTACTCCAGCAATTCAGACAGATTTTCTCTCTGTTGCTCAACATAGTCAATAGATTTTGTATAGGTGTAAGAGGAGCAGAATTTGCTCCAGTTGTTCCAAACATGCTGTGAAAATACTAATGTGTTTACATAAAAGCACAAGTCTGAAAACACAGTAAATCAACCCCATGCTGTTTCAGTGTCAAAAGCGAGAATTACTGAAGATGTTATTAAATTATTGTGAAAATGGTAAATTAAAGCTAAACTATAAATGATGAACAGATTAGAAGGGCTTTGAGTACAGTTGGCAATGTTTGTTTTACATCTCTGTAAATGTCAAAATTTAAACTTTAATCATGAAAGTCTAAACTAGATTCAGATTTGGGTTTTTTTATTAAAGTAAATATATTTTCTTCCTTTCTCAAGCTATAATGCAGTCAATGTTTCTTTTTTAGCAAGTCATTTAGACATTCAGACTGTTTCATTACCCTTTTGATAGTTCTAACACATTAGGGTTTGAGGGTGATGGATGGGTCAAAGTGGAGAAAGTCATATTTTTCATGTTACACCTTTAATGAAGTAAAGAAAAGATTATTTTCTGCAAAGCCATTCATCTATTGCTTTTAGCACAAAATAACACACTGATGCAGATTGGTGCATTCTACCTGGAGAAAAAAAAAAAAAATAAACCATGTGGCTGTAGGACAGGAAGATTACTAAATTATTTTTAAGTTTGCACACTGCATAGAGATTGATTGACTGCAATAAGCAGATTGCTAATCTGACTTTTTCAACAACAAATCCAAAAGGCTAACTGGCTGATTGTAAACTTCACAGGAATAGGTTTCATTTTCCTATGAAGAAATATGAATATGCAATATTAGAAAGAGCTTTTAAAATTCCTCCAAAGATATGACCTTTCATATATTATGCCACAATTCACACACAAATGTTAATGATACTGAAGATATTTAGAACTGGTTTTTAAAGATTCATGCAGATGTTCATTACTTTACAGGAGCAATATCTTCTTTTAATTGAATTGTGCTTGCAATTAAATTTTGTAGTGTAGGATCAATAGAAAAGCACAAGGTACAACAGAGAATTTTAACACTGAATTCCCAAAGGAAATATAGATATTGCCATAATCTGGGCTACAAAGTTGAGGAACCTGAGGTAGTTGGTATGTCAAGAAGACTCTGAAGTCCTGCCTTGGGATGAGTCAGTCCCTTAAGTCCAGGTTAGAATGAAGGTGATAAGCATGAAATTAACAAAACTTGATCTTATTTCAGAAGAGGACACCTAACCTAGGAGAGTCCATTCCTGAAATTAGAATGAAGAATCAGTACTGGATTCGTATCTAATATCCCATTCACCTACAGAAAACTCTGGTTTATCGCTCCTTTCCATTCTCTGTTTTTAGAGGAGGCATTTATACCTACCACTGACAAGAGCATCACGACTGTTGGACTGCAGAGTATTTTGGAGGAGGCTATCCTGCCTCCTTTTTGCTTAGTTTTTTAAACTTTTTTTTTTTTTTTTTAATAAGAAAGAGAAAAATCACTACAGTCTGATGTTTTGTACACTCCTGAGTGAGACCTAGGCAGGCTGGGACTGATCCAGACCCAGAATTATATGGTATGCTTTAAAAACACATGCAATATAAATATCTGTATTATATATATGTGTGATGGGTTGACCCTGGCTGGACGCCAGGTGCCCACCAAAGCCGTTCTATCACTCCCCCATCCTCAACTGGACAGGGGAGAGAAAAATATAACAAAAAGCTTGCGGGTTGAGATAAGGACAGGAGAGATCATTCACTAATTACTGTCACGGGCAAAACAGACTCAGCTTGGGAAAATTAACTCAATTTATTACAAATCAACCAGAGTAAGGTAATGAGAAATAAAATGAAATCTCAGTACACCTTCCCTCCACCCCTCCCTTCTTCCTGGGCACAACTTCACTCCTGGATTTCTCCCCCAAGCCCCCCCAGCGGCACAGGGGGAAGGGGATGGGGTTTACGGTCATCACACGTTATTTTCTGCCGCTTCACCTCCTCAGGGGGAGGGCTCATCACACTCTTCCCCTGCTCCAGCGTGGGGTCCCACCCACGGGAGACAGTCCTCCACGAACTTCTCCAACGTGGGCCATTCCCACGGGCTGCAGTTCTTCATGAACTGCTCCAGCGTGGGTCCTTTCCACGGTGTGCAGTGCTTCAGGAGCACACTGCTCCAGCGTGGGTCCCCTACGGGGTCACAAGTCCTGCCAGAAAACCTGCTTCATGGGCTCCTCTCTCCACAGATCTGCGGGTCCTGCCAGGAGCCTTCTCCAGCGTGGGCTTCCCACGGGGTCACAGCCTCCTTTGGGCACCCACCTGCTCCGGCGTGGGGTCCTCCCCGGGCTGCAGGTGGAGATCTGCTCCCCCGTGGACCTCCCTGGGCTGCAGGGGGACAGCCTGCCTCACCATGGTCTTCCCCACGGGCTGCAGGGGAATCTCTGCTCCGGCGCCTGGAGCACCTCCTCCTCCTCCTTCTGCACTGACCTGGGGGTCTGCAGGCTTGTTTCTCTTACATGTTCTCACTCCTCTCTCCAGCGGCTGTTTTCCGCATCCCAACTTTTTTTTCCTTCTTAAAAATGTTATCACAGAGGCGTTACCACTATCACTGATTGGCTCGGCCTTGGCCGGCGGCGGGTCCGTCTTAGAGCCGGCTGGTATGGGCTCGCTCTCTCTCGAACACAGGGGAAGCTTCCAGCAGCTTCTTACAGAAGCCACCCCTGTAGCCCCCCCCGCTACCAAAACCTTGCCACACAAAACCAATGCAATACGTATGTATATAAATAGTAAAATATGTATGTAGGTACTTTGTATGAGGTGATACAACATCACTAGAAACATTTAGAACACTTTTCTATTACATGGATTTGAGTGACAGAATTGATGGGTAGTTGTGTAAGTCCGCCTTTGGCAGATACTTGATTCAATCATATCAAAGCAAGTATTCATATACTTATCCCCTCCATTTCCTTTTCCTTTAGTTTAACTATGTTTTTTTTAACAGAAAAAAAAAAATGTTCATTCAACTCCCTCCTTGATATCGGGAAAGGGGTCAATTATAAATAAAATGTCAATAGCCTGACAGAGGGGTGGGGTCCATGTCATACTTGCCATGCTATACAAGTTACTTTTCACACAGAGTGGTGGAAAGGAAGGCAGGTAATAGAGGAATATCTGTACTTACTCAGACCAAAACTACACAAGCCCAGTATTTATTTTACTTCTTCTAAGTAGGTGAAAAGTGAAGAATATACGAACAATACTACCTCTTAATGTTCTCAATGTTCAGCTCAGGGACTACTACTACAAACCATGTGTGGCTTCTTGTATTTGATAATCCTCTGTGGATTTCTCTTTCATAAGTTTATCACCTGAAACCATGCAAAATCCTTATCTTAAGAATCCTATCAAGTGATACACATTAAATAAGGGGATTTTTTGCAGTATACCTTTCCATGAGCTAAGATTTTCCAGGCATCTGGAAAACCTAATGAGCAAAAATGTAAAGAACTTACTCTGTGTCTAAACTGGTAAGTTGGGCAGTCACAATAAATGTTCCCAGGTGCTAGAAATTTATTATGTGCATCACTAAAGAGTTAAAATGGTCACTAAAAGGGTTTTGGCCTAAGCTACCACTTTCTCAAGCACTCCCTGGACATGATCAAAGAGTTTGGAGGTCACAGAAACCCTTGCTGATAGGCAGAGAATTAGATTTTAACAGTATGGATGTGGATCATGCCATGTCAGTTAGACTCTTTCTCAGAGAACAAACCTAAGCATATTCAATTCACTAGTATAAATGTAGTCACAGAGTATCAGTAGGGACTGTCAGCATCTCTAGCAGAAATGCCTTTACTAGTGAATTCAGAGATGCTTCATAGAAAACAATGAGGGACTTTTCAGCAAATGCAAATTATTTAATTCATTCTCAGCACCTTATGAAAATGCAATGGAAATATTGATAATGTGGGTAGTGTAAGATAAAAAAAATTACGGGAATGTTGACATGACAATGTCCATGCAAAGAAATAGATGAGGGGAAGATGTTTTCTAGAAAGAGGATGTTGCTGTTTCTACATGCAATTAACAGCTTGTGACAGTGAATTGTCATCTCACTTGGGTGCCTAATGGACAGCTCAGTTTAGAATGTACTGTCTTTGGACACATTTTTAAAGAGTTTTCTCAGCTGGAGAGTGTTTGTACTATTGATCCTCTGTCTACAAAAATTCAGTAAGGGAGCAACAGAAACCGGGTTTATACGTCTACTAGCACTGACGAAACTCAAACTTTCATTTCTAGACTGCAGAGAAACAAGTATTTCTACCCAACAGGTATAGTTTATACAGACAATTTTAAAATCCCTGTGATAAGCCCAGAAACTGTTTAGACTCTGGAGTGTCCTGTGGAGAAACACTAAGTGCTGTTAGCTGTGGCGAAATGACCTGTGTGTAAGTGCTGACTTGATATAAACAAGAAATGGCCTAAGAACCGCTTGACAAAAGGAGATGGTCTGGCAGTGACTTTCCTACTACAGCTCAGTAAGGTGTGAAATAAGACATAGGAGCAGTTCCACTGTACACAGCAAGATATAAAAGAACAGGATAAAGAAAAGGAAAGAATCTAACTCTAACAAACACTGAAGGAGAAATGTGTGTAAGGTGGAGGGTAATTACCTGAGCTGAGACCTGAAGCTGTCTGTGCCCTCACCATAAAAAGCAATACAAGGTTTCAAATGCCAACAAATAAATGATTGATAAATAAATGTATAAGTACATTGCTATGGCTACCTTTCACTGAGATCTCTCCGAGTGGTCTAGTAAAAGGAAACGAATATCACATATATGACTAGCCTTGCCCCAGCCTCTTAAGGAAACAAACCAAAACACCATTAACTCCAGAGTCTTTTTCAGCTGTGATATTTATAAGCTGATCTGAAGGGCACAGGGAGATGTATATATGACTAACAGTTTTTCCTTACTGAGAAAGTAATTTTTTCTGTGATTAGTTTCATTCATAATTTGTTTTAAAGTAACTAAAGTTTACTGAGTCCTCTTTGCTGATGAAACAAGAGTAACTTCCAAGGAAATCAACAGTAATCAACCTGACAGTGCAAACAGAGAAACGAGTGTTTGAAATTTTTTATCTGGTAAGATAGTAGGCACATTCTTAGACTGCTTTGTGAGCACTTCATAAAAGAAGTAATTCATAATCCAGTGATTACTTTTCCATGTCCTATTGCCAATTCCTTATTTTATTGAAGACTGAAGTCAGCATTGCATGTACCCAATTTTGAATACTAAGCATCATAGTTTCAGTCAGTCTTGGGAAAGGAGACCACATGGAAAGCTGGAGTGCCCTAACTGCATGCCCAAGGAGTTGCAACTGAGCATTTTACAAACAAAGGTCTAATCTTCCACATGGAAGCTACTCCATGGATGTGAATTTAAACAATATTTGAAAACACTGTCAGTCATATATGAACATCCATAGACTTAGGGACAGCTTCAGTCTGGATAATATCCAGGTGATCAATGTTTGCTTTCTTTCCTTACCCAAAATTGGAAGTATCCTTGCAGCTAATCAGCATGGGGCCTGATTCCATTTCCAGTGAAACTGAAGGCAAGACTCCCATTAACTCAAATGGTATTGAGGTCATACATACAGAGATTTAGGACATGTTCTTCTCTCTGTGTAGGACTCAACAAACCATTAAACTATGTCTATACATTAGGCTTCGGTTAATACCTCCTCTTCTTTACTTACTTAGGTGGGGGTCTTGACATACATACATATTTCCTTAGTTCACTAATAATGTTACAAATTTGCTCAGAAGCAGTAGAAAGCTGCCTCTTTATCCCTTGAGCTCTTGAAGTGTGATAGCAATACCAAAGGTCTGCTTGAACAACAATGCATGTGCTGCAGAATCAATATAAAATGGTAGTTAACTGAAAAAAGACTGTGCAAGAGTGTGTGTTAGTGTGTGTGTGTGTGTATATATATATATGTATATATATTTATATATAAAAGACAAGTAGCTTGAGCTCAAAACATATTCTGAAGGGCAAATGGAAATAAGCCAAGCTTTATTTACTTCCTAACGCATTCATCACTGTAGTCACCTTGGAAGTATTGATATTCCTATCTAAAAGCCCTTCAACTTAGAATACGTAGCCCATGTGCAGACACTGTAGCCTAGATTCATCTGGTCCAATTTTAGATGTCTAGTTCAGTTGCCAAAGTTGGATAACTAACCTCAAGGCTTCTTCTGTAGTTAATGGGGAGAAAGAGAAAAAGAGTCTTCCAAGATGGTTCAGCCAATCTGAGGTCTGAATTATAAGCTGAGAATGAAATACCTATTTCTCTGTCAGCTCTATAAGGTTATCTCCATCAGCTATCGGTGGAACCTACAACACCTAACTTAGATACCTTGAGTGCCTCAAGTGAAGTAAGGTGAATCTGTGTCCCAAAACAACTGATTGTGTTGAATAATTCTAACAGATAAAAATGAGACACTAGAAGACTGTATGACTTGTTCAAATTCACATGCAGAATGTACGTGTGACAGAAAACTAAGAATACAATGCAGTTGTCTACCTTGCCTAGTATTTAATTTATATTTCTATATAATCTCCCTGGGGTGACATTCATAGCTGATGAGCTGTCCACTTTTGTTGCAGAGGGTAGATAGAGCGCATGTACCACACTTAAAAGTCTCAGAAAATGTTTCTGTAGGATTCAAGTGATGAGCCCATTCAGATGTTGATGAGAACATCAGCAGCAGTTTGAGATGTTCCGGAGCTGCTTTGTTTGTTTCTACATTGCTACAGCCGGGGTCCCTTCCTTGCTGTGCTCCACCGATGGAGGCTGAGCCAGAGGTCAGCAGTGGGCTGCCCATACAGTCTTACAGTTGTTCCTTTGCATGTCTTTGACAATGTAAGAAAGACTGCAGAGGCAGCCAGGCTCTCTCCTAGTTTTTCCTGTTCAGCTTGGACCCTAGAACGAAATCTGTTTGACTTGGTTGATTTCAGAAAATGGTTAGTTGTGAGTATTTAAATGCCTTGTCAAAACTTTTATTCCTTGCTTTAAGCTATCTTTACATGCAGTAGAGGGTAAATGATTTTTACAGTGTCCTGGCTTGTCTTGTACTTGATTTTGTCATGTTGACAGCATAGCGTTCTTTCTGAAGCAAACACACAATGAGCTCTGTCGTGTTATATATGTCTGATGTTGAAAAGCAAAGTCAGACAAAGTATACCCCTTTCAATGGGCATCGACTGCTGCTAGCGAGCACCGACAAGCCTGCCTTGTCTGAAAGTTTTGCAGGACAGTATGTATCAGTGAGGGAGGAGGATAAAAACATCTACAACTTTGCTACCAGGAAAGATTCACAGGAGATACAAATCAGCATAAATTTACTCAGACACCAGTGTCTTCCAATTACAATATGACATTGAAAAAAACATCAATGGCAATGAAATGTTTAAAAATGTACATGTATCTGTGTTTAATACCGAAGAGATGTCTGGATAGTTCAAAAGTAAAATCATACCTTTTATATGTCTTTAATCAGAGACATTTTGGGGAAAATTTTTTATAGCATAAGGCAGGGTAATCTTGTCTTCTGGTTTTTGTCCTATAGCTCCTAGGAGCATGGAATATGATAATCAAACAGCCTATATGAAATGTCATTCCTGTACAATGGTTCAATTGTTATTTAAATTATCTTTTGAGAGTTACTACCCTGCTTCTGCCTATCAAGGGAACTGTGGGGAAGAAAGCTTTCTACCATAACTGTTAATTTCGCCCACATATAGGAGTTTGATTGTAAAAGCTAAATCTGGATGGGTTATTGTGCAAGAAGAATATTTTTAATTTAGGGGTGGAAGTAATATTCATTCAAAAAATATGATGAAAAAAAATCAAAGATAACAAGCCTTCTGAATTCCTAACTGATAATGTTATGTTCCACAAGCCTCCTTGGCTCACCTTTTAGACTGACATTAGAAAAGCTGTTTATTAGCCTTAATTTTCATTATGTTTGATCGCAAGTGTGGTAATTCTTGAATTTTCTCCTTTCTGAAGCATTATCAGAGCCCTTGGGAGTTCAAAACTTTTTGCTTATCTCTGACAGCAATTCATCTACCAAATAACTTCAAAACAAATTTACTCCTCTTTGAAGTACAAAACTGCAATGTTGAGTCCATTTGCATTTACCCATTAAACTATAGTGTTTCTTCTTTTTTTTTTTTAATCAAAATGACAACCATTAATGACAAAAAACCTATTGAGTCTTTCTTTCTCTTTCTGCCTAGCATGAAACTTATAGAATGATAATAAGGAATCACCTCAGACAAGCACAGATGAAAATGAGTTCTGTCCACTACTGTATCTGAGCAGCTAAAAATTTCCAAACTGCTTTGATGGCTCTTACTTTTTAAAAGGCTTTATCTGAGCTTCCATATTCTTAACCACATTGAACTGTGTGTTATTAAAAAGTAGTTAAAGTTCTCTTTTCTAAAGTGATTAATCTCACCCCAGCTAATCTCCTCATCCACACTCTGCTTCTAAGGCATAACAGAAGCTATTTTTCATTGGATTTCAGTTGATTAGATAGTCTGATTTAAGGCTAGTTAAGCTGTGTTTCAATTGTGGTTAGGAGAGATTCTCTCTGAGTGCTAAAATCCCATTGTATCTTCTAGGGGTGTGGGGCCAAGAGGCTGTTTTCCTTTTTTTTTTTTTTTTTTTTTTCATCCATTGAGCTAAAGAAGAGACCAGTCCCAGCTGGATGTAAGAGCACATCCTTAGAAATCCTTTCCCTTGGGCTAACACATTCACTTACTTGCTTTCTTTTCTCCTTCTAGCTTCCCATGACATTCACAAATAAAGCTGTTCCACTATTTGGGGAAAAGTTCCCTCCCCTCTCCTCCCCCCTACTTTTTGCTTTGATTATAAGTTCAGAGCCAAAAATGTTGGGAACAGAAAATCCACACAAATAATTAACATTTGTCAACAAGAACCATTATGCTGCTGGGTGCAAAGCAAAATTGCATTTGCTACTGAAGAAATCAAGTATGTCCTGAGGAGGAGTGAAATTCATGATGTTTCAAAAGTGACTGAGATACTGAATTCTTTTTTAGTGAATAAATAAATAACACTAATAAGCTAACTTTATAAATAGGTGATATGAATATCATGTTAAAATAATTCCTGTTCGGATGAGGAGCAGCTTAGGGAATAATGGGGGAAATATGAAAGTATATAGTTCAGAAAATCTGAATATTTTGCATCCTACTGTGTTGATGCACGTTACCTCAAAAATGTATTTTATCACTGCTTCAGATATCAGAAAGAATGAAGAGGGCTTTGAAAGGTTAATGTGGAACTATTTTTAAATACAAAAGGAAATACGAGACGATTAGCACACGATCTTTTTATACATTCGGCGCAGCAGCCTCGAGCTGGTAGATACGACTTTCAAGCATGCAAGTATTTCTATTGACTCCAGTGAGATTATGTCTGCATTTAAAGATGGCCATGTGTTTCATTGCTTTGCTGGATTGGGGCCATCCTGCTCACTGTCTTGCTCTGCTTTGTCCTTGTTCTCCCTCAGACAGTAAAGCTCCTAGCAAGAGAAAAGACCATGAATATCTATAGGCTAATGCACCTAGCAGCAAGAGGCAGAATAGATGCAGAAAGAACAAAGGGTTAGAAGATAAATCTGATTTATTTTTTAACTAGAACTACACAGAAAAATGGGGACATGAAAAACAATAGCTGCAATATATTTGGCTTGCAATACATGTTAAAATCTTTGTCAACATTAATTAAAATTGGCTTCGATAGAAACACTGTCTCATTGAAAGATTGAAAGAGGATGAAAGAGCATAAACAAAGGATAATGTCAGCAATATATCCAGATGGGAAGAGGTGTGTAACACAGTGCTGCAGGGATCTGTATTAAGTCAGGGATTAATATCTTCACTAACCCAGGAGAGAAGTAAATAGCATTAATTACATTCACAGATAATACTAAAGAGATGCTTGGAGGACAGGGAAGTAATACAAGGAGACTTAATTATCTTAGAACCAGTATCAGAAAATACCTGTATGCTCACACAGTGCCTGACACAGCAGGTCACTGATCTTGACTGAAGCCCCTCAGAAGTGATATAATGTAAAAAGTGAATTGTTATAAAAATGAACAAGAGTAAAACATACATTTGTTTTCTTTTTTAAATGTAAGGTGAAAAGACAGAAAACACTATCACAAGCATTCAACAGAAACAGCAAACTGGACAGCAGTAATTCTGAAAATTACCGTAGGTGTAAGAAGAGAGTCATTTACACACATTTTCCATACCCATGTGGGATGAAGAAATCAACTCATTTTTGAGACATGCATGCAAAAAACCATCAGGTCTTGTGGCAGGGAGATAAAAGCACTTTGGTATGATCGAAGTGTGACTGTCTTTAGAAAATTACATATGATTCTGAGCAAAGCATTACAAAGAAGTTATTAACATACAGACAGGAGAGTGTTCAAAGAAAAGATACAAACATTTTAAAGTGACTGAAGGTGTAATTATGCCTGCATGGTAATTTTTCTTGAATTATAGAATTTATTCATACTGGTTTTACACATTTATATAGTCACTTTACATTATTGGATGCTATAAATATATATCAAATTCCAGAGTATTTAAGATAAAATATAAGTAAGCACAAGTTCAATAAAAAGCATATTTTAGATAACATTATTTTCATCTAAATTTTTTATATACAGACAGGAAATCTATAAATATATTGTTAAAACCCCCTCTTGTTTTCCTACAGTTTCCTTTGGGTATGTGCAGAAAGTATTAATAAAGGTGATTCATTTGATTTATATTACACGTGCAATTATTTTTATATACAATTATATTTTACATGTTATATATTGCCAGAGGGTTATATTTTACTTTATGTCAGATTCATTATCCATTTCTTGTGATGTTTGAAAAATGAGTTATATTTATTATGGCTACCTTCTAAGCATTTAAAAATATTTAGAAAGACCAAATTGGATTGCTTCATTATGTAGATTTATAGGGGCAGTATAAAAAAACCTAGCCAAGCTAGGTTAAACATCTGAGGGAAGAAAACCCCAAACTTCCTAGCAGTTCAATAGATGCCTGTGTTAAATGGGATTCAGTTGAACATTTCCATCTTGAAACATGCAAACCAAAAATGAACAGTGCGCTATTTGTATCCCAATGTGATAAGTCACAAATTGCCAAGGAGATAGGTGGCATGATTCAATAGGGTTTTTTTCCATGTCTAATTTGTAAGACTGGTGTTATTATCAATGTACTCTGAGCAAGCTGGGTTAGGGGATGTTTGAACCATATGTGATCTATCACCTCCTCTCCCCTGCAGACTGGTAAAGTGCTTTGCTGAACGAGGTCTTAATGCTTGTAGCCTTGTTAACCTGCGGGGTAAGAGCCATGGGAGGATCAAGATCACTTCTGAACTCAACCAACAGCTGAATTTTTAATAAAGTCACCGCCAGACAGAGGGATTTGAAATTCTGGATTTGTTTCATTGATACTGTAGCTGACAATCATTTTTCCTAAGCTACCATTCTATAGTCCGAATTTCTCTGAATAGACTATTTTTAATAGCTCTGTCAATATGACACCTTCTTTCCTTTTTTATATAGGAAAGCAAAACATAGTGAAGGAAGACTAAGTGCTGTCTGAAGTTCGGCTTTTTCTTAGCCATGTGAAAATGCAGATTTATCTTCATTAAATACTATAATTCAGAGTTTCTTTGTTATGATTAGATTGAAAAAAAATACAGTTTATTTTTCTTTTTCTTAGAAGAAATCATTGAATAAAAGTGTTATGTTTCATGGATAGATTGAGCTTGCTATTTTAAATCTACAGCTAAGAAACAGGTCAAACTAAAAATACAACTAAACTGGCAACCTGGATTCATAAGAGACAATACTGATGGTACCTCTCTGACTCATATAACATCTATGATCATTGTTTATGGGAGCTTAGCCACTTGTGGGTATACAATGATAATAAAATTATTTAGCAGTTTTACAGCTCAATGTATTTTCAGAGCAGTTGTTAAATAAAGATGCCTAACAATTCTCTTTGCAGTAGATGATTAGACTGTATTACTTCCATTGTATAGGCATAAAGATCAGATGAGTTGCCCAAGACAGAAACAATGGTAGAGGTAGAGGCAAGATTAGGAGACAAGACTGAAACCTAGTAAGTGTGGATTTACTTAGCCAAGTAAAAAAGTCTCTCCTTTCGTAATATTTGCTTACAAAACCTTTACCGATGTTCTTAAACCCAGATAAGTATTTTAAGAACAAAACTGAAGTCAAAGTTATTCTTATGTGTTCTGCTTAATATAGAGAGAGACTTCAAAGTCCCAATAATCACGTCGTTCTACATCTAATTGCAGTAGTGGGGTATAATTCAACAGAATCACTTTAAGTGGTATTCAGAGCGGCCTGCAGCTTCAACTCCTGTATGGAGCATTTCCAATCAAATGCAGCAATATTTAATCAAAATGTGCTGTCATTTATGTTGTGCAAAACACAGAACCAGCTTGTCTTTGTAGAAGTGTAATTTGTGATATGAGATACAAACACAACAACAAATGTATTTCCATTAGATTAAATATCTATGGAAGACCTGGGTCATGGAAGGTGATTTTTAATTCAAGTCACTAATATGCCATCAGTTATTAAGGAGGAAAGGAGGTTTACTCTGTGTTTTAAATCACCTCAGGGTTTGGGGATATGCACTATTCTCACATTTTTTAAAAAACTGTAACTTGATTTTTTTTATCCACAGGTCACGCACTGTCATTTCCAAGCTGATACCACATAAGACAGAGATAGATATGGCAACACACTGCACAGTTTGCAGTTGAATAACCTTGTCGTGATACAAGCTTTGCTTTAGCACTAAGGAAACAATTTAGGGAGGGTAGAACAGAGCTTCAAAGAGTTCTTAGAAACCCCAGTAAAGCTATTTGTACTGGGTTCTCTGACAACTGTGCTTTACAAATTCTTCTGTAGATGGTTGGCCCGTTTCCTCATCGCTGATACAGATCAAGCCTTTGCTTGTCTCTGTAGATTGTTTGTTTTCAGATGTCTTCTTTCAATAGCACTAAAATAAATTGCAAGTATGACATTTATATCTCTCCTACTGATTTAATCTCCTGTTACTCTCTTTGAATAGAACAGGGAAGGGGGAAGGTGCCTTCAAATTAATGTGTTTTTCAATGCTCCTTTTTACAATGTTTATTTGGCCATAAATTTTGTTTTATGAATGATTTTTTTTTCTACTTGATGATGATTACAATGTATTTTTTACCTTTTGGCCTAATTTTCACAGTGAATTTACTGCTCATGAAAATTCCTGAGTTAATCACTTAGAGACTGAATTACACTAATTCACTCACAGGCTCCAGCAAGCTGTAGTGTAGAACAAAATATTCAAGTCATTAACAATCCCCCGTCCCCTTTTCCATCCTCTTTAATTAAACGATTCCTCTCAAAAGATAATACAGATGGAGGTTATCCAGTGTTTTGCAGCTATCGTGACTGTGGAAACCATCCATGTGGGAGATGTCTGAAAGGGAAACTCCACCGGGATGCAGCTGGCAGGGAACCAGGAAAGAGGAGGATACATGCTGCAGCTCTGCCACCAAAAATTACTTTACACATGGCCATGGACTGTTCTGTATCTCCTAGTGTCTATCAATTTCCTCCCTGGAAATGCAGGGATAAGAGAAAGAGAAGGAAGGGCAAGAGAAAGGTAAATGAACTGACTGAGCAGTAGATTTCTAGGATGCTTAGGAAGGCCTCACACCAACAGCTGACTGAGCATTAAGATATACTGTGATATATGAACCATCTCTCCCACAGGCTTTCCTCTCTGCAGTGCTGTAGCTGTGCATGGTGGGTGATGATTTAAAGTAGACGGTCCCCTCTGCCTGGGGAGATTGTGCTTGTCTGGTGCTGGACCAGCCCCTGAAGATGCAGGGAGACTCTTTTAGCAGGAGGAGAGGCTGGGAAGGCAAACGGGTGGGGATGAGCCTTGGCCCGGCACATGTGCTATACCCCAGCCATTTCGTACCTCTACGGTCCACACCAAAGGCAAATCCCTTGAGCCGGCTTTTTGCAGCTATACAATTTTGTTATCCTTTCCTTTCTATAACGGAGGTGGGAGGATGTAGAAGAAATTCAAGTGCTATTTTGCTTCAGTGTTTGCATGTACTTTAACTGGCAGAAGAAACAAAAGGGGAAAAAAAATTAAAATATATTGCCTGGTAATAGAAAATGTCCTGTGGTAATCAAACACTTTATTCACGGTAGTATATTAAGATTACAGGGTGAATCCTCTTTGTCAGATATAGAAAAACACTGAGGAGTTCCCCCTTGTAACTGCAAAAACTGTTCAGTTGTTAATAGAGAATTGTTAATGAATAATAAATCAAGGTCCATACTTATTTATATATCCAAAGTATGGTTTTGTTTATGAGAATATCTTTTATCGAAACTGTTTTTTAATGAGAAAAGCCCCACAAAGGTTTAATGTAGAATACTACATTAAAATGTACTTCCATACAGCAAAATATTAATAATGTATACATCATGTTTTACAGTTTCATGATAGTTATTATAGGTGCATATTTTTTAACTTAGATTTTAGTTTTTCATATACTTAGCCCCATTTTAAATATAGATGTCAAAATATGATTAAGAGAGACATTTTTTCCCCAAACATTTTCATGCTGAGCACAGCAGTTAAGGTAATTGCTTCTCTCTCTGAGAAGAAACATGTGGGTTCTTAAATTCTAAAGTAATAGACACCTTCTCTAGACTGAAATAATATGGCTTTCCTCAGGAGGGAAAATTGCTGTGCCATGGAGAAGGTTAATCTCCTCTGAAAGCTGTTCCAGTTTGGAATTCTGACAGTTTTCATGGATAAAATTCTCCTTGAGAAGCAATACAGAATGGGGAGGAGAGGACAGTATGCAGAATAATGCCCTTCACCTTTTAGCAATTGCCCTAGCAGTAATTCTGCTGTGGTTTGCAGCTTTCCTATTCAGGTATCATTGGGCACGGAAAGATTCAAACTCATTTGTACAGATCTTGATGATGGATGTTTGGGATGCATGTAAGGGTCTGAGTACACAGCCCAGATAAGGTTTTGACTTCCCAAGTTACCTCTGTGACAACAAGACACCACACGTAGCTCGTGAGCTGGGGTTCTGGTGTCAGCATTGAAACAACTGTATTACGTTCAAGTCCGGAGGCAGGTAGTTTGGCATGAGTTTGGAGATAATTGCACGGTGTAGGCATGCTGCTAAACATGTGCACAGTTCTCCAGAGCTAATACAAAGTATAACATAGGGTTAACCTAAATTAGTACACAGGCCAGGTGTCTTAAAGGAGGCTGTAGGCAGAAACATGATCCCACTTGGAACCTTCGGCTCCAACCCTTCCCCAGGAGATACATGTCTATGTATTTTTTATCCAGCAATCGAACAGGGAACAATGTCTTATTTGGAAATGTTGCTGAAAGAAATAAAAATTAAGAGACAGTCCCATGTTACTTGGTGATTAGAAAACTTGCCCAGCAAAATATGCAGGTGCAACTTACTCCTTCGTCTGAGACTGTGCTAAACCACATCTGCTTTAAGGAGGACCATACCCATGAGGGTCCAAGATACCCTGGATATTCTCAGCCTCTTTTTTTGTTAAATATGTGCCACTGCATAAGATGAAATTCTACATCTGCTGGATCAAAATAGGAGTAAGATTAAGACAGGACATAGCCATCTGACCTAATGGTCATAATACTGATTATAAGATCCTTTGTGCTGATCTTGTTTTTCCAGGTCTTTTTCAGTACCACAGGAGGACGTGAATACCATTACTACTGGATAAGAGAGGGAGTCCAGGGGGCCTGAGAGCTGGAGAGTGCCCCATTTCCTTGCTCTGAGTGTTGGGTAGTTGCCTTCTGAGAGTTTCAAAAGAGGGTTTACATTGCCTCAGACAGAATGATGCTGAGGTGGATGTCTCCTTTTCTGCACAAACTCTGGTTCCTGGACTAATACATAGAAGTCATACAACATCCGCATCTCTTTTAAATTGGAGGAATGCAGACTTCTCTGAACAAAACCCACAAGAACTTACAGTAGAACTTTAACAATTGGAATAAATGACAAAGAAATAGCATATATTGGAGCATTTAAATGGAAAACAGAATGGATACCACTTTCAGTAGTAGCTATATGACAGCTATATTTAGCTAAAAGCCTTCTTCTAGAGACCCTAACAAAATAAATGGAACTGTCTGGGCTGCACCTGCAAAAACAGTACCTGCAGGAGAATAGAGGAGTGGGAAGTTAAAAAATTTAAAAGCCCAGGATTGCAGTATAATTATTTATTTATTTGTGGTTTGGGGAATCTTGTTTATGCTCAATTACCTGTTTGCATCATTATGCAGACACTGTTTTGTTGCCTGTTTTGAGACATTTTAGTTCTGTATTTTCTTGCAGAAATGAGAACATTGTAACATTTTTAGTTACTTTAGAGGAGTTCGGTAAATTAAGTGCTGTTTAATATGGCAGTGTAGCTCATACATTTATTGTGGTTTAAAAAATGGAGAGTAATTTGTGGCATATGTTTGTATCACTATAAAAGAATTGAGCAAAGCAAGATTAATGCAAATTAGGCATTATTGTGCTCAGAGGCATCTACTACTAACAACATTCAGTGTAATGAAGGGTGAATGTTGTGCATGATTAAACTCGTCATATACAAACAATAGCTCAAAGAAACAAAGCATAATTTTAGAATGTGATTTTCTTCTCCCACACCCTCCCATTCCCCCCAGTAAAGACCGAAAGAACATGAGGAAAAGAAAAGAAGAGCAGGTAAAAGCAGAACCAAGAATATGCACTTAACTACTGAAAGCAGGCCTGTTCAAGGTGAAAATGGACCCAAAAGCAGTGATCGTAACTGGGCTTCTGTGAAGTTTAGGGACGACTTACAGCTGGTGTACCAGTTCAGCCTAACAGGCATTAAGCAGAGACCTGCACCCAAAATCTGAAGTATTCTCCTCAGTTTTTATATCTCAGATTTTGTTGTGTAAGCCAAAACTGGTCTCTGTATGCTCCCTTTACAGTAAATAGAGAAAAATAACACTTCCAGAAGTCAGTTCACCTTAATGATCTTAGACCCTCCATGGAAATACCTCTTTATCTCTGCTTACTATAGAAGGAGCATTTGAGGACTACCTTAGACTGGAATAACTAACCTCTTGCTGTTTGAATGAGGTGAGATTAATCCCTTGGGTTATGATATCAAGTGAAATCTGCTACATAAATGACTAAACAGATAATGCCTGGTCTTGTTATGACCTCAGTACATGCTGATTCTTCTGTCAATAAAGGTTGGATCGGATTGGACATGTAAGGAGTAGGGCCAAGACAGAATCTCAGTATCAGTATCAAATTCCTGAATTATTCAGTTGTAGGGATTTAAATCCCAGAGCTTCCAGCTGTTGGTTTCTGTACCAACTAGTGAGTGTTAAAGCAATTTTCCCTGTTCAGAGAACCTTGTAAGATTATATCTAAAAGCTAAAACTATATATAAATTCCAGTGGCATCAGTACCGTTTAAACATTGCACTTCAATGGTCTTCTGAACAAAAATAGTTACTAAATTAGAATTTATTTGGATTAGGTTTTAAAAATTATATTTTAATTTTGTGAATAGAAAGATTGAAGATTTTTTTATTTTTCTTCTATATTTTAACTATTTATCATTTTCATTTCATTTGTTCCCAGAAGTAGAATCAGTTGTTAAATTATGCTTAGGAAATTTTATTTAGAGCAACTCTAATGTTAATGATTTGTTTCCTCTGCACTTACAGAAAAAAATATTCTTCTGGTTTCATGCAGCAGCTTGGACTCTGGTTATTCAATAAGCTTCTCCCTTATTCACTGAATATAAAAAGCTCTAACGCTTTCTTTTGCTCCAAGTCTGGGTGTGGGAACCCTGCCCTAAATTCCTTGTCTGAGTTCACCAAAGAGATTCAAGGCAGTCAGACACTTCTGGACATCTTAAAGATAAAATGAACCAAGTCTGAGCTCTGACATCATTCTCTTTATGGAGGAGCTGCCCTCTATTTATTGCATGGGTTGTTTATATTAATGCCTTAGTTTAGTTTAGGAGTTCATCTGAAAAACAAATCTACCAGTTGTTCCAATTTTTTCTATACTTTTACTATTATTGTAGAGAGGTATTGGAGTGCGTGAGCTGGATACCTTTCTGATGAAACTAAATCAAAAGACACATGCCAGGAGCACATGCAGAATCCTACAGCCATTAATGGGCATTCAGACTAGAGTTAATCCTAAATACTCGCCTCCCCCCCTGCCCCATCCCCCATCCCTGAAAACCTGTACAGAATGCACACTGGGTCCTCTACAGGGTTTCACTACTGGTCTTCTCTATGCACCGCACAGCCTGCTTAGGTGGACATAGCTTCAATCATTTGATGTTTCCTCTCTTGCTTGTCTTTTAATGGTACTAATGAATTTCGAAAGGCTTGTGTTTCTTGGCCAAAATTATTTAGCTTTGTTTTGCTAATGTTACACACTGGTTTTTACATTCCCTCCTCTGCACACCCTATTTTTTCATTCTCTTATTCACTTAGCCATCATTAAATTCAAAGAAAAGAACATAATTCTCTATGACTATAATACAAACATGCATTGGCAATTCTTTCAATAAAAAATATTCTGTATCTTCTTTTCCATTTAATATATGGTTAGTTTTGAACTGCCTTTAGATAGTTACACATGAATAAATTATGTTCAAAAAGCACTGATAGCATGACTTGAACTCCTCAAAGCCCAGAGCAGTTAAAGAATCTCCATCTGTATTCCATCTTATTTTTCCATATGTATTGCAGCATATAAACTATCTTGACCTATAGTATTATTGTTGTTCTAATTCTGAGGTATCACTAAAATCCTATGGGAAACACTGGGGTTTTTAGATTTTCTCTTTGACACAAGTAAAAGTCTTTCTGCTTCATACTTACTAATTATTTACCTTAACATTACTGTACAAAATTTCACGAATATTTACTTAAAATTAGAGTTGATTTTCTTTACCCATACACTATTCTGTTATTTGATTTCTATCAGCATGCAAGGAACCGAATGTTTTTCACTTATAGAAAAGCTTATTTTAAATTCAGAGACTAGATACACTGTTCTAAAAAGCCAATGAAGAAGTTTTTCAACCACTTGGTAAGAAAAATAATGACCTAAACAATGCATTGACTGCATCCTTTTCATTTCAGATGTGTGCAGACAGGAGTCTTAATTTTCAGTCAATAAAACATTTAATAACCTGATGCTGATTCCAGCTCTAAAGGAGTTTTGTTGTTCCAAAAATGTCCTTATCCAACCTGACTTGCTGCTTCTCCCTGAGAAAAGTAGAGCTCCAGTTGTATTTCAAGCACTGCACGTACTATCTTTCACTTAGGTTCAGCTCAAGGAGAAAAATCTCACAACAATTTGAAGACTGGATCTTAAGGGAAAGCAGGCACATTATGTGGGAAGGCTCTGATGGATGGGTAGAGGGAAAGTTTTTGTGTTTAAGTCTTTTTGGAAAGCAGGTTGTGTCACCTGAGTATTTACAAGCTGTGCACTCTGGGACTGGCAGATATAGCCTAGGGTCTCCATTGAGTGTTTTGGGCATAGTGCTCTAGTTTAGTCAAAATGCATATTTGTATTAATTAAGTCCACGGGGAATTAAGGATTAACTATATCAGTGTTAGAAACTGTGGAGTTCCTTGACAATAATATTTTAGTTATTTCTTTGAAAACAAAGAAAACATTTTGTTTACAACTGAACATGAGCCATGTTCATAACTGACTTCTATAATTGAAATATTCCTAGAATTAATATGGAAATTTAATGGTCTTAAAAGTACTAGCAGGAAAGACAACTGTATTAACTGGGCTTGAATTAAAGAATCTAAATAGTTTTCTTTATTCAGCATGATGACTTCTCTTCAGAATATATGACATTCTGAAGATAAAAAAAAATAAGCTAATAGACCTCTTACAGCACTTTAAGCAAGACAATACAATGAAAATTTTCAGCATCAGAATCTATACACACAAGTCCCAAGGGCAGAATGCACTGGGAGTTACTGACCTTTGAAAAATATGATACAGCAAATGTTTTCCATGCAATAGTGTGCCCAGGAGACACAGAGTAAACATGTTGAAATATGAACAATGATTTCAGATTTACTACTACAAAAGACAGGAAAAACTTTAGGCCAAATGCTTCTTTGACAGAAGAAGTTTCAGTTCTATTCATTCAGTTTAATTGAGTTCAGTTCTGCTGGTTTCTAACAGTCTTTGTCCATAGACATTGGAATTCCAGCCATGCAACTGTCTCCACTAAATGTGATCATGGCCTGTTTTATCTCCAACATTTTGTTAAGGCAAGCAGAATACCAGGAAAATGCCCACGTCTTCTCTCAGATAAAGCCAGAGGATTTCCCTATATCATTATTTCTCTGCTAGGAAACCTGTTGTCTGGAGCTAGATGTCCCACGCTTATTGTTATTATTAATCTTTCCTAATATCTAGCTAATGTTAGCTAAAGATCAGCCAGATGATGTTAGCAGAAGTTAAGACATATTTTGGAGAATTTTCTTCCTTTGCTTACTATTGATGATTCCCTCTTTCAAGTTGCTTGAAGCTTTGAACTCTGTATGAAGACCCTGGGCTTGTTTGCATGCTTAGTTAGCCATAGCAGACAGAAAACCAACAAAAAGTATTTTCTTTTCGTCAGTAGTCAGAAGCAGTAATAGAGATCCACGTATCCTCGATACTCAATTACGTATTCTTTCTCCTGGAGCGATCAGCTTTTTTCTGCGCTGTCAGAATTAGAAAGAGCAGTCAGCTTCACCCTCTTACTGCAACAACGTCCTATGCAAGCCCTACAATGAATTTGCTGCATCAAATTATTTACTGCAAGATAAAGATATCATAATAGATTTGACTTATGTGCAAAGATGTTCAGAGTGAAGGAAATCCCCATTTGTTGGGGAAAACAAAACAAAACAAAACCCACCTTCTGCTCGGTTTTTCCTAAGATCAAATAAATCATAATTTTAGTGGTATTATTGGGCATTGAATAAATGCCATCCACTGCCTCTGATCTATGATTTTTTTACCTCTTTTATGTTTTTCATTGTCTTTATTTCTTGAAAGGTAAGGAGCAAAGAACTTTAACAAACTGTGGCCTCATTTTGTTCTGTGTGATACATGATTTTTTAATTATTTTTTTTTTAGACTGTGTGTCTTTGATTTGTACTTTTGAATGCTAGGATTTGCTACAGTCCTGGGTTTTTCAAGAAGCCCTGGTAGAATCTCACAGACTTTGACCTGAAAGAAAGAAATGCATTCATCTGTATCAGGAAGTTGTAGTGTTTTTAAGCAGCTTTAGTGAGAGAAGTGTCCTGGTTTCAGCTGGGATAGAGTTAATTTTCTTTCCAGTACCTGGTATAGTGTTATGTTTTGGATTTAGTATGAGAATAATGTTGATAACACACTGATGTTTTCAGTTGTTCCTAAGTAGTGTTTAGATTAAAAGTCAAGGATTTTTCAGCTTCTCATGCCCAGCCAGCAAGAAGGCTGGAGGGGCACAAGAAGTTGGGAGGGGACACAGCCAGGGCAGCTGACCCAAACTGGCCAAAGGGGTATCCCATACCATTGGACGTCATGCCCAGTATATAAACTGGGGGGAGCTGGCCTGGGAGGGATCACTGCTTGGGAACTAACTGGGCATCGGTCGGCAAGCGGTGAGCAATTGCATTGTGCATCACTTATTTTGTATATTCCATTACTTTTATTATTATTGTCATTTTTCTTGTTATTATTATTATCATCATCATTAGTTTTTTCTTTTCTGTTCTATTAAACTGTTCTTATCTCAACCCATGAGTTTTTGGGGTTTTTTTTTGATTCCTTCCCCCATCCCATTGGGTGGGGGGGAAGTAAGTGAGCAGCTGCGTGGTGCTTAGCTGCTGGCTGGGGTTAAACCATGACAGAAGGAGTTATATGAGCATACATTACCTTAATGTTAATAGACTAGCTTCTACACTAGAACCTTTATTGTCATGAAGTCTTACCCTAAATGGAATAATTGCACCAATTCTGTATTTAACTGCAAACTGGACACTCTGCAAAGCCTCCTTCTACAAAAACAGTTCTCTTTTAATGAAGACAATTTAAATGCTTGACATTCTTGAAGCACAATTAGCCTCCCTGAAGTTATTAAACCTGATAATTGTATTAAATCACTTGATCAAATCAGGAAGTAGATTGCTTCTACACTAACAGTGCTTTCCAAGCCAGTGTAGGAGCAGTAAAATGGCACAGCATCCCTTATGTTCCTGAAGATAAACAGCAAAGTGTCCAAATAAAAGCATAACAACCCTACACACAAAAGAAAGAGCCAAAATTTTGCTTGTGTAGCTGAATCCACTCAGAAAGGGAAGAGAAGGAATGATACTAAAAACATATCAAGTAAGGCTCACTGTTCTTCAGAATTTCTGGTTGGTAGAAATCATTCAAAATGTGTAATTGAAATTTGGCATAAACCCCTGCTAATAAGCAGATATTAACTAAAACAAAGACATATACTGTTTTGTTTGTTTGCTTGTTTTAAGTTTGATTAGATTTACTTTCCTCCATGGTGTGCAGCATTTTCTTAATTCTAATGCTAGAATTAGCCTTAACAAAGAAAAGTAAAACACTGAATTTCTTATGCTAAAAACACTGTACATTAAAGTAGCTAGCGTTAGAGTGGTTTTTTTCTTCTGATCACCCTTCTCTGATCACCTAAAGACACCAAATCTAATTTCTCACCTTGTTTTCTTTTCTACAGAGATACAAATTAAAATATGGGATATAAATGAAAATATTCTTCTATGCTGCAGCTGGTGCTCTGCTTTTCTAGTATGGAAGGAAATATTTCTGCATACGTAGCTCAGCAGTTTGTGCTGTGATGTGTTCATGAGTATGTGCCTGTATGCGTGCACACAGATACCGAACTAAAAAAAAGATTCAGAAGAGAAAAAGGATAAACAGGCTTATGGGTACTCTTTCATGTGAGAAGATATTGAACGGACTGGGACTTTCCAGCTTTGAAAAGAAATTACTTAAAGGGGAACACAAGAGGGATCTGTAACACAGTGGATTCAGCAGAGCAGGTTGTATTGGGTTTATGTGGCAAGGTTTTGGTAGCGGGGGGGCTACAGGGGTGGTTTCTGTGAGAAGCTGCTGGAAGCTTCCCCTGTGTCTGACAGAGCCAATGCCAGCCAGCTCCAGGATGGACCCGCTGCTGGCCAAGGCCGAACCCATCAGCAACAGTGGTAGTGCCTCTGGGAGAACAGGTTTAAGAAGGGAGGGGGGAAACTGCACAACAGCAACAGCAGCCAGAGAGAGGAATGAGAACATGTAAGAGCAGCAACACTACAGACCCCCAGGTCAGTGCAGAAGGAGGGGAGGAGGTGCTCCAGGCGCCGGAGCAGAGATTCCCCTGCAGCCCGTGGGGAAGACCATGGTGAGGCAGGCTGTCCCCCTGCAGCCCACGGAGGTCCACGGTGGAGCAGATCTCCACCTGCAGCCCGGGGAGGACCCCACGCCGGAGCAGGGGGATGCCCAAAGGAGGCTGTGACCCCGTGGGAAGCCCGCGCTGGAGCAGGCTCCTGGCAGGACCTGTGGCCCCGTGGAGAGAGGAGCCCACGCTGGAGCAGGTTTTCTGGCAGGACTTGTGACCCCGTAGGGGACCCACGCTGGAGCAGTCTGTTCCTGGAGGACTGCAGCCCATGAGGGGAGCCATGCTGGAGCAGTTCATGGAGGACCATCTCCCATGGGAGGGACCCCATGCTGAAGCAGGGGAAGAGTGTGAGGAGTCCTGCCCCTGAGGAGGAAGGAGCGGCAGAGACAACGTGTGATGAACTGACCCCAACCACTATTCCCCGTCCCCCTGTGCCACTGGGGGGAGGAGGTAGAGAAAATCAGGAGTAAAACTGTGCCCAGAAAAGAGGGAGGGGTGGGTGGAAGATGTTTTAAGATTTGGGTTTATTTCTCATTGTCCTACTCTGATTTGATTGGTAATAAATTAAATTAATTTCCCAGAGTTGAATCTGTTCTGCCCGAGACATAATTGGTAAGTGGTAATTGGTGAGTGATCTCTCCCTGTCCTTATCTTGATCCATGAGCCCTTCATCATATGTTTCTTCCTCTGTCCAGCTGAGGAGGGGAGTGATAGAGCGGCTTTGGTGGGCACCTGCTGTCCAGCCAGGGTCAACCCACCACACAGGTGAATAGGGATGGAACAACCAATGTTTGGCGTAAGAGACAAAGATGAACACGATGAAATTGTAAGGGGCCACTCTAGAACAAATTAGACACACAGCGTATATATGTTGGAGAATGCACTGCTACACGATGGTGCAGGATGGGTTCAGGAAGGAATTGCACAGCTTCATGAAAGACAAGATATATGGGTGCAATCTCTTGCTTCAGAAGTCAGAATCCAAGTTTCAGAAAGCTGAGAACATAAACGCAGGAAATAACCTCTTGTTCTCTCTCCTTAAGCATTGACTGCTACCACTGTCAGAAATAACCTACTGGCTCAGGTAGACCTTAGTTATAAAAAAAAAAAAAAAAAAAAAGAACAATTTAGGGAAGACACATAGACTATATGTAGCCTAATAAATTAAACAGTGCCTGGGACCATTTTCAGATGTTTTGTGCCAACTAGCACAAAGCAGTATAGGTCTGTTCTATTAAACTCACTTACCCTAAAAAGAGAGTGGCCAAATACAAACTGTTTATTCAGAAATGTTCCTGGTTGGTGTTAAATCCCAAACAATGTCTAGGAATTATGTTGCAGAGTACCTGTTGGCCCAGGCCAAAGGCATGCCATGTACTGTTCAAACAATTTAATGGGAAGGATAACTGTATGCCATTATCCAAGAATTGTTTAAATCCTACTATAGACATAACCTTCTTGTACTGCACATACAGCACTAAAAAGACAGCAGTGATAAATATAGCAGGAAGGTGAATTCCATTCATCATTAATGTGCAACAGATCATTTATATTTTTGGTATAATCCTCCTACACAGGAGAGAACTGTTGATAGAAATAAAAATAATTGCTGAAGATTTCGTATCTTTTCTAAACATTCCTTTCCCATGCTTTCTCACACTTAGCATCAAGCTCTGTTAAGAACTGTAACGCAACAGAAAGGAGGGCAAGATCTTAAACACTGCTTTAAATCCACTTGCATTTTCTCCTGAAGTTAGCAATGGCAATGCACCAAAACTTGCACTACACAAAAGCATAAGCGCTAAAATTATATAGGTAAAGCACAATAATTCCATAGTTACTGAGATATTAGGGCTATTCCAAATACTGTGCTCCAAAACTAAATCTTGGGACAGTAACATTATCCCAGATAAACCCTGGACAAGGCAAATCATAGCACGAGCATCACCCTCAGGGCACCTCATATTTATCATACCCACTGAAATATGGAATAACAAAATAAAACCTAACCCAATTACAAGATAATGAAATAATGTTTCAGTTTAAAAAAATGCTTTGGCCTTCTCTTTGTATCCTTATCAATCTGCTAATCTAAGAGTGGCTAGTTCTACACAGACCAAATGACTCTAATTGCACAATTACAGCATTAAGACTATTCCATTTACCCAGCAAATTGATTGGCTAAACGTACCTAAGTACTTTATTATAATATAGAATTTCATAAGAAAATAAAAACAATGTTGATGTTCAGGCCTGTTGAGAAAAAAATGCAGGGCCAGGGTTTTAGCTAATGTACATTGGTAAGGATCCACTAACTTAAATGGGCTTGTTTGATTTACGCTAGCTGAAGCATACAGCCATACTTACCAGTATATTTTGCATACTTTTTCTTCTTCAGTATAATCACACTTCAGCTGCTTATGAAGTTTGTGTTACTATGTCTAAGATGGACTAAATTCTAGGGGCATACTGCTTACAGGAAAGGTTTTATATAAGGCTGTCAATTTGCACAATCCTATTAAAATTACAACTAAATCATTCCAGTAAGCAAACTCCTAAAGATTTAGTTGCTTTGTCACAAAGCTAACTAGAATAAATTAAAATGTAAACCTCAAACTTGCAAAATATTTAAATGATCAAACTAAAACATTAGTGCAGGATAAACTTAATCTTGGCAGTACAGGAATGGTGCTTTAATAGTACGTGTCTTTCAAGAATCAGTAAATGTTGCAAAACAGTATTAAGCAACGTGTTTTGCAGTCAGATCATTAATACACTTATTTTGTGTTTTTGAGAGGAGGAGTAGGACCATATTAGCTCATGTTTCTTTTGTGCCTTGGACTGTAAATTAAGCCTCTGTTCCTTAGGGCTGTTATTTTTTGACTACAAAAACTAAGAGTATAAAGGCTAATGTTCCTTAAGTAGGGAAAATATAATTTATTTTGTTCTTTGCACCACAGTGAAGCAAAATTCAGGAAGACTTTAGTGTGAGGTCTGTCTTGTGACATCATTGGAATATTGATTGATATTGTGGCAGTTATTGTTCCATGACTTTGATAGTCTTCATAAGTAATCCCATAATGGGAAATTCAGTTACCGAAAAACAGTTGCGTAGTTTTAGATGTCTTAGGGTACTACGACTGGCCTCTAGCTGTGCCTTTTGAAAGGCATCTATCTTCTGCAGGTTCCATGTCATATTTGCTGGCCCCATACAGAAGTACAGATACACAACCATCTAAAATACTACTAGATGACCATGTTCACACACTTGACTGTCATCTATAATGTAAATTATAGCTCATTATAAATGTTGTGAGGACTTCTAAAGATTAGAATTCCAGACTTGGACATCTAAAGTGGCAGGTGATTGACAAATTTTATTTGCCTTCAAAGCAAACAACAATGTCATTATGTAAATTTAGCCTTAGGACCTTGATAAAAAGACCTCCTATGGTTTGGTTTGGTTTGGTTTTGTTTTGAAATAACAAAATGTTATATACAAAGCCCAGGAAATAAGTAAAGCATAAATAATTTTCAGAATGTAAAACTGATCTGTTTTTCAAAATGAAAGTAGTATTACTATAAATGGCTTTTGTAAAGACTATGAGATTTCCAGAACAGCACTGGGAAATAAACACTGCCAAAAAAAACCCCAGTATGGATGCAAAGCTACCATAGAGTGTCGTGCAATACTGTAACATTATGTTCTGTTTTGTTTAAAAATCTATTTTGATACATCAGAGACATCTCTATAGCAAGAAAGATACAGAATTCTGAGAATTAGGCATTATGAGTGGGATTCAGTTAAACACTGACACCAAACCTTCAGGTGTCTATGGGTGAGATAGGTGTCAAAGCTTCCTCTACAGTCAGTGGAAGCCTAGTCAAAAGAATCGGTGAAACCTTGAGTGGTTTCATGGATGGAGCACAAGAAATTTGATTCAACTGCCCACAACCAAGATGTGGACTAGGTAGCCAGGAGCATCTGTATGTGTGGCAAATGAATCCCACCCTGCTTGTGCTATGTCCCATTATAAATTATGGAGATCTCGTCAGTGGAGCCTGAGGAGGGATTTATCTCCCACTATTGTAAAAATCTAAGATGGGGTTCAGTTACCTACACAAAGGCATCTTATGCTATTTGAGACACGGCTTAGGTGGCCATCCAAGATGACCACACAAAACTGACAGATATGACATACGGGAAATTAGTGCCTTTCTCGTGCAACAATCAGAGGCCATTTTGGGACACTTTCTGTTCATCTCAAAAGACAGTAAAGGTTTATGGCTAAGTAACTGAATCACATCTTAGATATTTATATTCAGTAGAGCTGAATTACTCTGCTGCTGCTATGAGCCGGATCTCCTTCAAGTGTGGACAAGTAGGATGGGGTTCAGTTGCTAAAATATATGCATCTAGCACCATTTTAATGATCTTGTGCATCACCGTATATTTCCTGAGCATCTGTACAGGGCTGGCAGTTATACCACAAGAACTACAGGAGGTCTATACCTTCTGGAACAAGAAGCAGAAGCCAAGTGGGTTACATTAGGATGTTTCAAACATCATTAGATGCCTCTTTTTAAGCAACTGCACGTCTGTAGATATGCAAGCCTACGTGACTAACTCTCAGACTGAATTCCATTCTGTCCTATGCTGAATACTGTTCTTCATAACAGAAGTGCAACAGGGTCAAAAAAAAGTAAAGCTGTTTATGGCTGATAAAGGAACAGTTACAACTACTTGTGCATTTGTTAACAACCTTTGACATAAGCAAAGGAAAACAACTTGCAAAAACTATTAAATTCTTGACCAAACACTGAAGTTTATGACATTAGGGTCTCATCTTAACAAAGCATATGTAAAATGTCTTAACTGAACTAAGACTTTATTTTTGTAATTTCTATTTTCATGCTTAAGGCATGAACTGTTGTAGCTTGTTGAGTTTACAGAACATTGTATAGGACTATTTTGAAACAACTATTACTTGAGAAAATATTTACAAACTCAGGACCATAATTTTAATGTTTATATAACAGTAACTGTACCAAAAGTTTAATACACACTTAACATCTAACATGAGCCTAATCTTGCTTGTCTAAGCTTCTTAAGTGTTTAAGGTAGATCTTGTTTTACGCACCTGGGGAGTGATCAAGCTTACCTTAATTGCAAACATTTTAGATGGGATTCAGTTACTTAAAAGGAACATGAATACTTAATATATAAATTACATATTATCAATATAAATTTCAGGAGTAGTCTTTGATAAAAGTTTTCACACAAAAGGTTTCAGGAAGAAGATAATGGCTTTGAGGAAGTAGGGCAGCGAAGTTCACTAATTCCTAGAGCTGTCTTTTGAGATGCGTCCTTCTTCCTCCTTATCACAAGTGGATATAGAAGCCATTTTCTGCTGGCCTGTGCCAGTTTATAGCATAACACCCCAACTCTCTTGATGACTAGGACATGAAGCTGCAAAGAGGTTACAATTTTTTTATTCCTTTCTATCATCTACTCTGGATATGGTTGTTTTCTCTTTGCATTTCATAAGCCACCATCTATATAGGCACATGGTGGCAGATTTGGTGCAGTCCAAGTCCCATCCAGCTTTCAGTAAGAGATTAAGAGGTTCAGCTGCAAACCAACAGCGGCAAAGCACTCAGGGGCCTGATTCCGACTCTGTCCTTTATCAACACTAACAACTTTTTAACAGCTGCATTAGCTTTAGGGAGAGCAATGCACTCGTAGGGTTTGCAGGATAAGGCTAATGACTAGCAAGACGTGTTCATTGAATACTTAGTGATGGGAATGAGCACTAACATTTAAACTTACATTTCTGCTTCTTAACACACCATAGATTGAAAGAATTTGAATTTAAGGAGTTAATATGACCTATCACAGAGTTAGAGACAGCTACTAGTTTGGGATTCTAATACGATGAATTAAAGTGTAATTTTAAAAATTAATATATTTATATAAAATACATCTTTCAGTGTATCATTCCATATATGAGAATATACTCAGTATATTATAGTTTCATTTGTGTGTTGTTTAAAGCAATAAAATCAGGATTACTTATTGTTGTTTAGAAAGCATATCCTCATAGATATATTTTATTAAAAGAAAACCTCATCTTGTGAAGGAAAAAATATTAAGCATGAATTTTCTTCTCTGAGTATCTTTTTTTCCTGGCCTATTTTATATTTTTAATCAATGATCATATTTAATTCACAAGCTTCAATATATTCAAGTCTATTAAAAATGTCTTTACCTTAATTCAATGTTTACATTCATTTTTCTTACTTCAAATCAAGTAAGGGTGAGAAATGCTACTTCCTTGATAAGAACTGGCTTCATGTCTGGATCCTTGATGGAGAAGTCTGAAGTTTAGGCTTGTTTCCTATCCTATTTCCCCCATCAGTCCTACAGGAAGCAAGCATGTAACAGACTGCTTGAAATTGCAGATCTTTAAATAAAATGAGAAGTTTGGGATTTTCCAGATTTCTTTTCAGAACTTACCCTTGTAGTTCTATATCAGACAAAACTCAGAGAAACTTCTAGCTGCACAGACATGAAAACTGAGCCTCTCATTTGGTTCTATGTAGGACAAGATTTCATCCAGGGGCTGAGAGATTGGAAACATATAGATAGAAATATTTATTTCTGAATTTTTAACTATGTAATCAGTATGGATTTATTCCAAGGCTTGACAAGAGTAAAATTTAGCACAAGTATAAGAAATAAAAATTTATGGCAGTGTAGAATATATGCAAGGCAAAGAGAGACACCAGCACCACATAGGGAAAGAAAAAATGCCTATTTAGTGTGCTAAACTAAAAATGGTGTGAGAGAAGGGAATTACTTGATTTTTATCACACAGAAAAGCTTTTTTTATCTTTTTTTTTTTTTTTCATCTAGAGGTCTCTTGTATCTGTTTTCCTTTCCCCCCCTCCATAATGTACAGATACCTGCTGTAGAAGTGTACAGATCTGAAATGAGTAATTTGATGTGCTCTTAAAAAGAATGAAAAAAGATGAAATGAATTGTTCTGTACCTCCTCCTGCATTTTACTTCCTAAAGAATTTCCTTGCAAATTAAACAATGTATGGACTGCTGAGCAGGCACTATAACTGTGTCTTAGTGAATAACAGCAGGAAAAATTCTGTAAAAATGTGTTTGCACTCAAACAACAGTTTTCTTCAACAGAGTGAGAAACCTTTTTGAAGTCTGTCTCTAACAATCTCTGATGCTTCTGTTTGATCAATTAAGTTATCCATGCTTCTGTCACCTGAAAGTTAGATGATTGTTTTTTCTTAGATAGGGAAACACTTCAATAATGCAGAACATAGCTGCTTCACATTCTATGGAATAAAAAGGACGCTATCTGAGGGCAATTTATCTTATTCTAAAATAAATTTATAGTTTGTTAAAGATGAATCATCCTCTGGAGGTGACTTGCTCCCTCTCCGTTGACTACAAGACATATCTAGTAGAGAAACTTCTGCTAGGTGCTTGAGTTTATAAATGAACCCCATCCTCAAAATACTACAATTTTGAGTTCAATGCCTTCTGACGTTGCCTATTTCTTTCTATATAAATATGATGAGATTAGACTTAGAAGTTTATCTCTAAATATCTAAACCCAAGTAAGATTAATTCTTTCTAAATAATGATATTATTAGCAACATGGGTTTACCTGTGAAGTTTCAAATGACATAGGACATCCTTCCTTGCAACATTGCCTGATTATATTATTTAAATAACTGAAGTTAAAAGATGCAGTCAAAATGCAATACACTTGATTTAGAAGAATTAGACTATTTAAAATACTTTCAGAGTGAGTCCCTCAGCCTTCAAAACAGGTAGCCTATTTGATTTGAAACAGCATAGGTCTGCTGACATTCAAGATATACTGCAAAGTCAGTCTGTTGGTTATTATACTTAGTAAAGGACATGACTGTTTAGAGACATTTATTTTTGTAATTCTTTGTTGGTCTATTGTATGGCAGTTGTACTATCTTGTTTGATGTTTGTTACCCCCCTTTTGACTTCCATTGCAATACTCTCAGGGTGCCCAGGGCTACTAATGGGTGCCTCTGTATGTGTGCTAATTTAATGAAAATAAAATAAAAAAATAAATAAATAAATAAATATGTTAATTTTCAGCTTCAATGCTCTGATTTTCATCAAAGCCAAATTTCATTGGTAAAATGAATAAGTACATAATTGGACTGTGAGGTGCAGCTGGTTAGGGAAGTTTGTCGGTTTAGTTCCTCCTCATTACTTTCTGCAACAGGGATCCAGAATGCAGTGTTGGAAAAGTTTCATGTAATATATTGTTCAATAGATAACGCTGAGAAAGCTCTCTCATGTTTTAACGTGTATTTTATAAGGATTTTTTTCCTTACCTAGTCAGGCTCAGCACATAGGCACACATTTAACTCTAAACATAAAAGTCCCTTTAAATCAACTGAAAACATTGAGGTATTTTTTTTCTACAGATAGTTTCAATCTATGTTTATATTTACATCCATGTCTCACAGGGGTCATGCGAAGAAAATTTTTGGACCAGCAAAGATAAGAAAATATTTTTACTCTGACAAAACCACCAAAATCTCTTTGCTGCTTCCCCTTCCAGAAATAAATCCTGGTAGACTACTAGCTATTTACTTCCACATTAATTCATGGAGCTATATAAAGGTATTTTCCCATTTCTTTTCTAGGTGGTCTTCACCTTTCTACTACTGGTCCATTTGATCTAAACTTTAGAACTTCATATTTATTATGTATACTTATTCTCAGCTTTCATAATGGATGGCACTTCTGTGCAGTTTCTACTTGATAAGTTTACTATAAAAGATTATTTACATTATAAATGTATTTTTTCCTTATTTTATATTCTATACCTAGCAGTACCTGACTAGGAAGAAAATATTGCATAGTTAAATAAATATCTTGTAATAAAAATAACATTCCTGGATGGTCCCTTGTTTGAATTTCACATTTCTATCTTGGCAAATTGGCACCATTACATTTCTAGTCCCCTAGCATAAATTTCAAGACATCATAAAGATCATGTTGTCTTGGCTGATAGGACTAAACTGAGACCTGAAATTCCATCTTCTTCTATGCCTGGGCAGAACAGAACAGAAAGGGGTGAAAGAAATACCATGAAGTGAAGAAAATTACACTGGAGAAATTTGAAAAATTTGCTGTATCACCAAACAAACTCAGAAAGGGTGCAGTTCCCTACTGTGCATCAGGAACATGTAGATCTGATTTAAATTCTTAAAAAAGATTTTTGCTGAGACTTTCAAGTAAAATCTACATGAACCCATTGCAACTTCCTGAAACAGAAATCTATAAAACAAATCTGAGGAATAACTTTGTTCATTCTTATGCTGATATTATGTCAAAAATAACAGTCATTTTACTTGGTTTTAATATTCCAAATGCCAGGGTTATTATGAATGGAGTACAGTTTACTTTCTCCTGATGGAGGCTTCTACAACTAGAGGAGATTATTCTTATCCATGAAGTTTTGAAAACCAAAACCAAAACCAGAACAGTCTAAATTCTGCACCTCAGCATATCAGCAAAAAGAAGCACACTGTAGGAACTAGAAGAGAGGCAATTCGGAAACATCAATCTGAGAAAAATTAGTTTCAGGAAAGCATGAAGGAAGTTAAAAGCCAAATCCCTGTGAAAAATCTGTCATTCACAGTACTTTTTTTTTTTTTTTTAAGACTTTAAAATAACAGACTCATAACCTCAATGAAAGTAGAGGCAAAAGGAGCTTGACTTATCAAGCTGACAGGGGTGGACCGGGATGGATTACTGAAGCTGCAATCAGTCCACTTTGCCCACAATTCAGCCTCAGGAGCTACTGAGAAGAAAGAAAAAGATATGAAAAATTGATATGAACTCATCAGAAGTTACACAGATTTACCTCAAGTCCTCAAGTTCTCAACAGAAGAAGGACATGTCTGAAAGTTACCTGCAAGTTTTAAGGGCAGCACAGAAGACATCTCAGAACGTCACACTTTATTAAATGCGATTTGAGACAGAAAATGTTCATTTTGTAAGAAGCTGGATGTGGCTTCAGTACTCTGAGCATGAACAAAAAACTTTATCCTCCATTTTATTTAGGACAGTTTGCAGAATAGCATTATTGGACAGTGTCATGGTTTAACCCCAGCCAGCAACTAAGCACCACGCAGCTGCTCACTTACTTCCCCCCCCCCCCAGTGGGATGGGGGAAGGAATCAAAAAAAAGGTAGAACTCGTGGGTTGAGATAAAGACAGCTTAATAGGACAGAAAGGAAGAAAATTAATAACAACAGCAACAATAATAATAATAATAATAATAAAAAGATTGGAATATACAAAACAAGTGATGCACAATGCAATTGCTCACCACTCGCCAACCGATGCCCAGTTAGTCCCCAAGCAATGATCCCCCCAGACCAACTCCCCCCAGTTTATATACTGGGCATGACATCACATGGTATGGAATACCCCTCCAGCCTTCTTGCTGTCTGGGCATGAGAAGCTGAAAAATCCTTGACTTAGTCTAAACACTACTTAGCAACAACTGAAAATATCAGGGTGTTATCAACATTTTTCTCATACTGAACTCAAAACATAGCACTGTACCAGCTACTAGGAAGGAAATTAACTCTATCCCAGCTGAAACCAGGATAGACAGTGATTAAATTTTCTTTCAAATTCAAGTTGTAGGGAAGACATAGTTGTTGCATATTGCTGTAAGGGGAAACAGAATTGATAGTACAAAGATATATAAAAATAACTGTACTTTGAGATATATTTGCTTAAGGAAAACAGTGGTTTTAGCACAATCAAGCACTGGAACAGGTTGCCCGGAGAAGTTGCGGAGTGTCTGTCCTTGGAGATATTCAAAACCCAACTGGACAAGGTTTTGGGCAACCTGCACTAGCTTTAATCCGCTTGAGTAGGGAATGTTGGGACTAGATTATCTCCAGAGGTCCTTTTCCATTTCAACCATTCTGAGCTTCTATGATTTTTTTTTTTTTTGTAATGTTTTTTTTTCCCCTACAGTCCATTTACCAGAGTGCATAGGTATATCCAAATTCTGTTGCTGGGAAAAGATCACTTAGTTTAGTCAGGTCTGTGGAGTAAAAAGAGTTAGACAGAATTAGCAAATCAGAGATAATTCATGTTATCTAAGAAAATTATGACCTATGTCACAGTCTCTAGCACTGTCAAGACTACAAGTGAAAAAAGAGACTAACCTGACCTGTCACTTCTACGATGAGACGATTACAGGACAAGATGTCTCAAGCCTTTCTTAATAAAGTAATTGATTCCCAAGAGCTAAGTCATATTAAATTAATTTACTGGACTAGGGAAAGCAAATGTCTTTCACAGGCAATTCAAAGTCTTGGTTCTGAGCCATATCTTGAATTTTGTGCAAGATGAACATGAAAGTATAAAAATGATGGTGGTGTAGATACTGCCACTGTAGATGTTATATTTGCCATTGCTTAAGTAACATTGCAGATATTTTTTACATGATTATACATTGATGTCATCAGTGGAAAATTAAGCAATTTAAGAGGAAATTCTGAGAAGGTATACAGGATTTAAGATTATCTTCTAAAATCTATTAAGCATTTTTCTCCTTTGAGATTACAACAAAAATGAATAGCTTAATGATAATCTTTATTTTTTCCATTGCTTTGGACATACAGATAATAGTCCCTGAAACACAAAGAAGATCTTCAGGAGGAAGACTAAATAAATTAAAAATTGGAAGATCCAGTCTGGAGTATGCTGTAATGAAAGCATTAATACATACTACAGGAAAAGTATCAGAACTGGCTCATGCAAGTCCAGAACTCCAGGCAAGTCAGATGTGGGTATTTGTACACAGGTCACCCACATTCCAGTTAGATACCGGGCACTGGAAATACTGTCTCCTGGTGTGTGTTATGGAATCACAGAATCACAGAACACTGGAGGTGGAAGGGACATCTTGAAACCATGCAGCCCAATTGTCCTGCTCAATCAGAAGCCTGGGACCAGGTCCCATTGGGTTTTGAGTATCTCCAAGGATGGAGACTCCACAAACTTTCTGGGCAACCTGTACCAGTGTTTGACCACCCTCTGAGTGAAAAGTGTTTTCTTGTGTTCAGATGGAATTTCCTGATTTTTAATTTGTGACCGTTGCCTCCTGTCCTGTCAGTGGGCACTGCCAAGAAGAGTCTGGGTCCTTCATCTTCATTCCCTCCCATCAGGTACTAATGCACACTAAGATCCTCCTGAGCCTTCTCTTCTCCAAGATGAGCAGTCCCAGGTCTCTCAGCCTCTCCTCATCTGATTGATAGGTTCTCCAGCTGGGAGATTCAGGTCATAAAGTGACTGCTGATAGACTTTCTGAATCTAGACCAAGTTGGGTGGAATAACTACTTTGAGAATCCTCTTGGATTTAGGCATCAAGCCATTTACCTATCTAGGGGTTTGGTGGACATGTAGCAGAACAAGGTAACTTCAGAACTCATCAGCAGCCACTGGACAAAAATATTAATGCCTTAAATGTTGCATTTAACTTCCTAAAGTAAGGTATCATCTATTTCTCTTTGTAATCATAGGCCGGAAATAATTTCTGTTGTTTGAAAAATGTATTCAGTATCTTTAATCTATCTGCTAACTATACACAGACCTTCAATATCATACTGTATAACTAAACCTTCTAAAATAATTATATATCATTTACCACAATATTTCCTATCTCTAAATATGATGATTAATTTTTTTAGGTCATCAGCAATTATTTTACAAAGAAAAAAAAATACCTGAAAGAAAATGACATCAGTAGGCACTAGATAATAAATACAAATGCCAGTCCATTTCTGAACAGCATGAAACTTCCTGAAAACACCATGCAAAATCTAGTATTCATTTCACAAATGTGGATAATGAAGATGTGAGTGGCAGAGCATGTGTCGAAAGTATGTAAATGAATTGATATTTAATCTGCCTATGCCTAAGAAAAACAATCACCTCCCGCAGAAGGATTGCTTTTATTTAAGTATTGCTAGCTGATGAAATCCCAGCACTGTAACAAGGGTTTATAATTTAATAAAAATTACTGGTGACTGGATCTGCATTTTCTTCAAACTGCTGCCCTGCTTCTTGCTAAGTGCATTGCTGACATGTTTGATATTGAACTTGAACTTAAAAATTACTATCCCAGTAGATGTTTATTAGATTTAGCTGGCTGAAGTAAACCTAGACACAGTGCCCGCAGTACAATGTAAAAACAGATCTTATTTATGTGTGCCGGGAAATGTTGCACATTTCTTCCAGGAAAAAAGGGGAAATCAGAAATAACAAGAACAAAAACACCCACAAAGCAAGGTATTATCCATGCTATTAGAGGACTGGAGAAAATTGACCTGTGTTAGACTAATGTAATGTCATTTTTGAAAACATTACAATACTGTGTAATGCAATTTATTTTTATATAATCATTTTAATACACATTATTGGAAAAAGCCTGACAGAAAGAAGCAGTTATAAATTCAATACATGCCATGAGCTGAAGCAGAAGAATCTCAGTATGGAGATCTAATTTTTCATGTGAAAATATTACTTATATTTTTGTAGGAACTCAATGCATATGGTTCATTTGAAATTATTTTGAAGAACACCTATAAAGTTAGCAGATGTGGTAATTTATGAAGGAAGACACTCCCAGAAATATTTAAACTCTAATAATGTATGCTCATCCCTAGAGAGCCAATATATTTTTTGAATAAAAAATAATATTCTGACAAATACTGCAAAAGTTTTTTTCTGCCTACGGAAGACTGGAATGCTGTAACCTTAACAACCATGTAACTATCTGCTTGTTTGCTAAGACTTCTGTTCAGTCAGACACATAATTATGTGATTATAAGCACTAAAGTCAATTGGAGAAATATATGTTGTGCTGACCTGTGCTTACTGGCGTTGAATGTCTCATGTGTCTGTATGAATCTTTCTGCTGGGGTTCTGCATGATTTCTGTCATCCCACCATCTCCTTTTGTTCTACAGTTCTTTGCTGTCACTGATCAATAACATTGAGCTAGTTTGGGAAACCTAGATTAGTAGATCACATCTCGGAATTATTCAATGTTGAATTTCAAGTGAAGTTTGACAGTGTTGTATATCATTTAGTGTCAACTGTTGTACAAATATCACAGGATTTGTCTGGGTGAAGGAGAAGGAATGATAAATACAGAAAAGAAAAAAAGAAGCAAACAGGCATAAAAAGGCAACAAAAACAGTAAGGAAAAGAAGAATGTGTATCTAATGGGAACAGGAGCAGTCCCAGGCGAAGTGTCATGCATATAGAGAAAAGGAGGATGCAGAGCATGGCACAGCAAACACAAGACTCACACCTAAAAGAAATCAAGCCAGGGAAAATAGTTATGTGAAAATACTAATGTATTTCTAGCAGGTAAATGAAAAGAAACTGAACATAATGCTGAACCATACTAAACCTCTAAGATCATGGTGGTATGAAGGCAGCTTTCTGCTTTGTTACTGTCTTCTCTTTCCCTTTCCCCTGCTCCTCGAAACATAGGTGTAGAAGAAATACCCAAGAGTTACACATGTCAGGGATTTACCTCTAAAATGCTTTAATGAGATAATATAAAATAATTCTAAAAATGTTAACAGTCATATTGGTGATTATCAAATCACTGATATGGCTGACTGGGTAGGACTATGGGCAAAATTGTCCAAAAAGAAGAAATCTTCCTGGAAGGATTCACATCTCTAAAGCATTTCACTGCATTTAATGATTATCCTGAAAACTTATGCTTAGCTTCTGCTTAATTAACAGGAAAACACTACTCTATTGGTATCCCAGTTTCAGTATGAAGACTGCCTGGACAGCAGGGAGATTCTCTCTGTATGCTCAGAAAGATTTTAGTGTGGATAATACTGACAATTTGGACCCTATCTGATGCCCAGTCTTGACCGAGACCCAGAAAGTACACATTCACCGCCTAAGCTCCCCGTCCTGGAACTTATTCCAGGAATTATTGTCAAAATATAGCTCTTAGAAATGATCCATTCAAAAGGCAGTGACAGCAAACTTCATTTCCTGATGCAATGTTCTTACACTTGGAATACTCATGGAGGAGGAAGTTTGTCTTTAGATTTGTCCTTTCGCTTAGTATTTAAAACCTAACTCTCATAACCCAACGAACAGATTAAACACCATGTTTTGAAGAAGGATTCAGAATTGTTAATATGAGGTGGAGTGAAAATAGTTATAACAATGTTCAGCAAGTACTGAAAAGTGTTTCCAGAAACATCTGTCTGTGGCATTTCGGACTGGTCTTCCCACTGTCCTAGTCCCTCTAAGCTGTACCTCACGGAGTGTGCTGACTTCTAGTACTTCTTTTCTGAGATGCTTGATTTTGCCCCAGCACAACTGTGGAAGCTTAAGGCAGGGTGCTGCTTCTTGTGCCAGACACCATCCCAGTTATACTCCTGTTATTAATTTTGAACAGATTAAGTTCCTTTCTAAATTTATATCTAAATTCCAAATGGAAAAGTAATTTAGATCAGATTTTTCTTCTTTTATGTACTGAAACTCTAAAATATCGCTGACTTCAGATCTTGAAAACACAAGTCCTTAATAGCACAGTTATTGGTCACTATTGGAAAAGTTGACTTTCATGTTTTTAAAAAATATTACCTGTATTTTTCACTGTTTTTAATGTAAAAACCATACTTTTGTACTTTTGGAAAATATGAATTATGTTGTCCTCATTATCAACTCCATTACATTATCTGATGTCCTCTAGGAGGGTTTCTTGGTATTTCCTAACCAACCACTAAGGTCTCAAGTGCATATGAGTATTTATTTGACAGAGGTTTCATTCTCTTTCTGAGGTTGGGTTTTTTTGTTGAGCTGTTTGGTTTTATTTCCTTTATGTGTTTTTAATTTAACTTAGTTATAAAATTTTATTATGATCATTCATGACAGAGGAATGAGCACATTTCACAGTTTTCTTTTACTTGTTATTGCTTATTACTATTTTTTCATATGAAATACATATAACCCACTATCTGTCGTTTTCAGTAAGCTGCCCTAATTAGGTTTAAAGCACATATTTCAGTATGTTATCAACAACAAAGCTTCTACTCCATCATTGTCAATTAGACCAAAAGAATTCAGGAATAAATCAACAATATGGTAATTTTGCAAAGCTCTGAATATTTCAGTTTGTTGGGAACTTCCCAAGAAAGATAGGAATGCTCTGTATTTCATCCTAAAAATCCGGGCCCTGCAGTTCTGGGATTTTTTTCACAGATTTTAGAGAGATCTGACTAGGCTTCGGGCAATCACTATTTACTGTGAACACTTCTAGTTAGTAAGGGATAGGGTAAAGTTTAAGTGAAAGCAGTTCAGAGCTTTGTTGCTATGTATATGACACTAGCTGGAAAAGAAATGTGTTGTTTATTTTTCTAAGTTTTCTGTAAAAAAACATTAGGTGATCAAAGAATTTCATATTACTGATCATAATCAAGATGAAAGCTTGAAAAGCAAAAAGTTTAAAAGAGATAAAAGAAAATCAGAGAAACCAAGGTAAGACAGCAATATGTGTCTAGCTTCTGGATGTAGAAGACAGACCCACATTTTTTATTTACATATTTTAGGTAACTATTTTGCTGACTAACTGCTTTAGATAACCTGAAGCTATCCCTCTCTTAACAAAGTTTTAAGAATTCTTGTGTTTAAAATAAATGCATTTATGTTTCTTTAGAAATGTAAACCTTTCCAATGTATCTTGTCAAAAGTTCCTATCTTACCACATGCTATAACTGAACTTTGATTAGCACAGTATCCATGGTATTTAAAACACAAGATTCATTCTTATGCACATTGGTTTATATTATATGTGCCAAACTTTATTAGAAACATGTTGGAACAGAGTGATATCTGAGTGGTGTCTCTCAAGAAAATGTAAATTTTATGTTGATGTGTTTTTTCCATTTTACTCAGTTGGCAGTCCTGGAAAGACACTAAGAATTAGAGTATTTTAAAACATGAGTCTCCTTTTAATTTGAAATAGCTGTTCTAATAAATTTCTGTCAAAAATCAATGTTTCTGATCTGATGAGTGAAGATTCATCACCTTCTTTTTTTAAAAACCTGTTTTTTTTCTTTTTAGCATTAAAAAAAAAATTCTAGTCAGCTTCATAAATCTCCAAACTCTCCTGAGTTCATTTGGTCCTGCTGGACAAGTCTGGTGGATTCCTGTGAGCCATGCTTTTATCCAGACCTTCTGGCACACATCTGAAACCTTCTTTTCTTGTGGGATGGTTAGGCAGAGAAATCAGTATACTGCATGATCTCTAAACCAGTAGATGATTGAATGTGGTTTTGCAGCTCAGAGCAGAATTTGGCTCTGCATTATCCTCAGCTTTACTGTCTGGGGACAGTATTTATTGGGAAGGCCCAATCGGAGCCACTCAGCCTTTGCTGAGAAAGAGTAACAAAACGCTGTCATCCATTCAGAGGTTACAGTTAATTTTCCATGTAAATTCCACCTACATACTATCAGAGATTTTCTGTTTAAGGCCTCACTTGCCTTTTCTTCTTTTTTACCCTCTTTCTGTTTGGGACTATGCCCTGTCTTGTTACAGGGACATTTTTAGGAGAAAACTTGAAATGAAATTCAAGGATTCTTCAGATGTCTGCTATAGTCCTTCAGCTGTACTTAGAAGAGAGCTGGATGTTTTTCATGATGAAGACTTCGCATGTAGAATGGAGACATGGTGATGAAGCAAAGTAGAATTCTGTGCCCAGTTGTAAGCACATGTTGCATTTAATGAAGTCACCTATGAATCTTGAATGAAGTCAAGTATGGAGTCCTAAGTATTTCTGTTACTGAGAGGGCTGGAGGGTAGGAGACTAAAGACAGATATAAGTACGGAAGACAGAGTAAGACGTTTGTAACAAATACAAATGACCTCTGAAGTCTGGCTTGCAGTACATTTGTTCACACAATCTTAAAAACACATGGTAGCATTTAGAACCATATTTGGATGTCTTTATTAGAGGATAGAGGATATCTTAGATGTGTAATTCAATAAAACAATAGCATTACAAAATAAATAACAAAGTGAACAATATTATATTGCACTGAGTTACTACTATAACTTACTTCCTTTAGGTAGAATCTTTCTTAAAGTCTTTGAGTTTAGGGAAAGGGGAAGCATACATCAGAAAAAAAAGAACTTAAAATAGATTGTGATAAAAATGCATACTATTTGCAGAAGATGACTGTAACTCCAAATATTGGTGTTGGTAATTCAAAAAGTGGAGGATGATCTTCCGTTCTTAGTATTCTGTACATTTAGTTACATAGCATGGAATTCATGCCTAGGTAAAAACGTCCTTTTGAGGTCTTCATATCCTTAATCCTTGTATTGTAGAGCTAAACGGGATCAAGCTTGAGCCTGGATCTTGTGCTAGAATTCTTGCAAATGGAGAAAAAAAATCCTCATAATTCATAATGAAAAATCATTAAAACTATAGAAAGTAGGACAAGATATCGAATATAATAAAAATCACAGTCATAACTGTTCCAACAGAAGTTTAATGGCTGTGGCACAGATCACTATTATTTTGGTCTTTATTGTCCTCATATTAACATTAAAAAATCACAGTTTCATATGTGCAAGATTGCCAGTGGTTCAAATGGTACATTGACTCCTCTGAACATATAAAAGAGTTGCTAATGTCTTGCAGGACTCACAAATTCTAGGCTGCAAAATCACCACAACGACATTTGCTTACCCACTGCAATATATATGTGCTTTATATTTAATTGAGTACTCACCAGTACAAAGTGTGTTCTGTTTGCTTGCGCAGGAACAGAGGAAAGAGTAAAGGCCGCTGGATGAAGGGAACTATATCCCAGCCATTACCTTGTGTCAGGAGGAAATGCTCTTGGCCCTCTGATATAATTAAGACACTCTACTGCTTCCCATCTCTTCCCTACACAGACAGCAGCTGTATCTGACCCTGCATTGATGTCAGCTGTTCTCAAACTATTGTAAAGGATCTTGGAAAAAACAAAAGTGTTTGTTTGCCTAGTTTCTCCACTAACATAGAAATCATTATATGGGAAAACCTCTTGTAAATACAGTTTTACAGAAGGTGACTGGGTTCATTCTGAATTAAATGAGTCAGGGTGTCTTTCCAGCTGTTCACCCAATGAAAGCATGGATAAATCCTGTTCCATAAAATATGGACTTTTTTTTTCTTCATTTTCACCCCTGTTTACAAAATTTTAAATAAGAATGCTTGAGGGATCAACACTTGGATGACAAAAAAGGAATAGTAAACAGAGGCTGTTGGCTGCATAATCCTCTGTTGTATTACAATATATCTTGAAGTATCTTCAACAGACAGTCAAATTAGTATTTACTTTTATCAAAAAAGCACCATTTCTGTCATGTATCTAAAACCAACAGTGATCAGAGTCATAAGGATAATGATAGCAATCATAATGATAACATTGTATACACTGTTAAAATTCAGATTTTCACAAGATAAATCCACTATCATAAGCACAGCCTCACAAGATTTAGAGTGGGCATGAGGTTTAAAGTGTTTTGATTTGGACCCAAAGGTTCAAAAGCAAGTTACATCCTGAATTTGTACTAACGGGGTCTGTCTGTCCTTCTCAGTGCACATGGGCATTACTTCATCAGAGTTAGGAATCCAAGGTGGCTGTCTGTGACACAGGTGAATCACCCCATCTTCTGCCGTTGGTCTCAGAAGCAGAACCTTTGTCACGCTGCCTGATGAAATGCCTGGGAGGTCTGATCTGAACAACAGGATGCTTCTGCGGCACGTTTGCACTATGTCAGGCAATCCATGCCTGGTGTTTAATGCAGACTTTAATATAAACACTGAGTCTTTAACAGTATTAAATGCTCCTCAAATAACAACCAAAAAAACCACCACCACCATTTATAGTGTGCTAAAATTGTCTATTTTGAATGAAAGCATAGGTATGGATTTATGTCTCCCTGACTTGTGTTTTTTAAAATAAATACGATAGCTCAGATTACTTTATACATATATTGAAGTACCGTGCAAGAAAAAAACCAAAACAGAACTTACCAAAACAAACCCCCTGCTTTAGAAAAAGTACATTAGGAGCTATAAGAAACAGAAAATTATTTTCACGTATGCTGCTTTTATGTTTTATTGCAAAATTTGGTGAATACTGTGTTCTAGGTAATGTATGTAATGAGGCAAGCAAATGGCTTAATCAGTGCCATATAAAAATAATTCTACCGTATCTTCTAGGAAGAGAATACTTTAACTTTTTGTTGTTATTAATAATGAGAATAAAAAATATGCAGATGCAACAGAATTGATCTATTACATTTCATATAGTTTACTTCATTACAAAAAAAGTCAAATGCTGTCATTTTCCAAGATTAATCCACAGGACAAATCTTGATAAAGCAAAAGCTTTATATATTGAAAATGATATATCAACTTTTTCTGGTTTGAAAACAAAGCAGTTAATTCTTTGCTGAAAACAATATATTTTCCCCTACATCTAGCAGAAATACAAAATAGTTTGTGGTCATTGTTCCGTGATGCACACTTGAGAATAATACACTGTTGGCCTGATTATCTTCAGGACATCAGTGAAAATGAATTAGGAATATTTGAAGAAAGAAAATTTGTACTACAATCAAATAGTTTGAACTTTGACAACATATCATCCTTTGCAACCAGTACCCCTAAGACTAATTTTGGAGGACATCCCTGTGACTACAGAATTAATGGGAAAAGGAAATGAATATTTGCTTGAAGTTAATTGCTTGCCTCATATATTGCATAATGCAGTAAAGTACACTATACACAAGTTCTCATTTGCCTTTAAAAGCTGTGTAACAAAAGTTTTCAATTATTTTATCCTCATCCACCAAAGCAATTTCAGAACTATGAGAAATATTTCATGTTATCAGTGTTCAAATGAAATGTTAAGGCACATCTCCAAAGTGATAATCATCTCACAGATTAAAAGTATCCTACATTTTCTAGCGATATGAAGTTGGTTTTATACACTATGAAATTGTCATTTTGAAGGTGTTTAAGTGTGGTGAAAATCTCTCTACTGTCAAATTCACCAGATTAAAAAAAAAATCCTTTGACTAATCAAATTTTGAAATATTACAGATATTTTCCTATTAATGAATCGGTTAACACTAAGTTTCAAATTAATTTCATATGTACATGAAATGATTTTTAAAAACTTTTGGAATACATGAAAACTGAAAAATACCTTTTAAAACAAATGAAAGTATATGATAATATAATGATACAAGTAAGGACAACAATAATAAGTAGGTGAGCAAAAAATATGGAATATGCTAACACACATTTTTTTTCTCAACTCTGAAAAGAAAGCCATTTTCCCTGTGCTTTCTATGACATGCAATGAAAGGTGGTGAAGCCTAGACCTGTTTATTTCAGAGAGGCTATGCAGTTTTCTGAGCTTTCAGTTTCACATGTATAATACTTTCTAAATACTACTTTTCTGCAGTTTAATTATTTTTAAAAAGACATTTTGAAAATACAATTCATGGGCAATATTGAAAAAAATCAGTGTGTGCTGGTGTTGGCTAGGATAGAGTTCATTTTCTTCATAGTAGCTCGTATGGGACTGTGTTTTGGATTTGTGCTGAAAACAGTGTTGGTAAGGCTGAGATGTTTTCGTTACTGCTGGGCAGTGCTTGCACAGAGTCAAGGGCTGTTCTGCTCCTCACCCCACCCCACCAGCGAGGAAGCTGGGGGGGCACAAGGAGTTGGAGGGGACCCAGCCGGGACAGCCGACCCCAACTGACCCAAGGGGTATCCCAGACCATAGGACGTCATGCTCAGCATATACAGCTGGGGAAGAAGAAGGAAGTGGGGGATGTTTGGAGTGATGGCGTTTGTCTTCCCAAGTCACCATTAGGCGTGCTGGAGCCCTGCTGTCCTGGAGATGGCTGAACACCTCCCTGCCCATGGGAAATAGTGAATGAATTCCTTGTTTTGCTTTGCTTGTGTGTGCAGCTTTTGCTTTCCCTATTAAACTGTCTTTATCTCAATCCACGAGTTTTCTCACTTTTACTGTTCCAATCCTCTCCCCCATCCCACCGGGGGGGAGTGAGCGAGCAGCTGTGTGGTACTTAGTTGCCGGCTGGGGTTAAACCACAACAGTGTTAACAGGGATAAATTGCAGATTTACTAGGGAGATTAAAAGGGCTTTTTGCCATCCCATTAACAATATCCAATGCAGCAGGCATGCTCAAAGCAGGTAATATATCCAGGATCACATAATTTGCCTCCACCTCTCCATTTATTTGGGGTTTGGTTCTGTATTGGGTATGGTTCTAAACTGGTATAAATGTTGACCTGTATCAAGTAATTTTAGATTGAATTTTATGTAGAGAAAGCTTAACCACCTTCTTTAACCAAACAGTTGTTTGGGGAGTGGGGGAAGGAGGGTTTCTCTAACATTAAGTGTTAGATCAAAAATACATTAAATATTAGCATCTGTGTGTTAATAATAAAGTATTCAGTGAGTCTCAGAAATCATTAAAATGGTTCTACATGGGACAAGTATGAGGAATGCTGCAGCAGAGTAGATATTTCATTAGTTCAACTGAGCTTATTAGGCAAAACCCAACTATTCTAGTTTCAGGAATGTTTAAAGAGAAACATCTCCACTGCATAAGGGAACTCACATAATGGTGAGGAGAAGGGAATTTGATTAAAAATACCAAAAAGTAGATAGTTCAATACAAAAACTGACCAGCACTATGTGTATGCCATGCTGAGAGCAGAAACTGGGATAAGATGGACTGTTTGCAATACATGAAATGGTGCTTACTAATGGGCAAGTTCTCCATTGAAATCTTTGTGCTGTGGCTGAGCTCAGGAGCAAAACTTTTTTCCAATGGTGCTTTTAATCATGACAGTAATTCTCTGCCTTCTGGCCAGTCCATGATGTCTTCCAGGATTCCTGAGTGGTTGGGTTTCGCCAGTTGAGCTCGTTGCATGATCGACACTACCCACTTACTCCATGTAGCACTGGTTGTGCAATGGGTAGAGGGCATGTCTCCTTTGAACATTCAGCGTAGCACAGGAAATCACGGTGCCAAGAGGAGATATGCTTCTGTACCAACAGCTTCTGAAGTGGCTCAAACCCACTCATATGCTGCTAGTATCTTTTTTTCAGTAAGGGTATAGCAGACTTCTGATCCTTGATATCCCCGGCTCCAAAACTCTAATGGTCGACCTTGGGTTTCTCTTGATGTTTTCTGCCAGAGGCTCCAGGTGAGACCATGCTCCCCAGCTGTAGTGTAGAGTAAATTTTGCACAGCTGGTCCTGTCTGGGCAGGCCCAAGACCTACTGAGCTATTTCCTGTCTGATACGCTCAAAGGCTTGTTGCTGCTCAAGGCCCCACTCAAAACAGTTCTTCTTTTGGGTTACTCAATGGAGAGGGCTCACAAGCTGACTATAACCTGGAATATGCATTCTCCAGAACCCCACAAGGCCTAGGAAAGCTTGTGTTTCCTTCTTGTTAGCTGGTGGAGACATAGTTGCTATCTTGTTGACCACCATGATGGCATCCATCCCACCATTTTATTCACGAGAACTGAACATCCTGTACAGGTCCCTTGACCTTGCTTTTCTTTATGGTGAAACCAATTTTCAGAAGAATGTGAATTAGTCTTTTTCCCTTCTCAAACACTTCTTCTGCCTTGTTGCCCCACACAATGATGTCATCGATGTATTGTAGATGTTCAGGGGCATTACTCTCTTCCAGTGTGGTTTGGATTAGTCCATGACAAATGGTATGGCTGTGCTTCCACCCCCGGGGCAGTTGTTTTCAGGTGTATTGGACACGCCTCCACATGAAACCAAACTGTGGCCTGCACTCTGCTGTCAAAGGAATTGAGAAAAATGCATTGGCAATGTCAGTTGTAGCATACCACTTGCCTGCCTTCAACTGCAGTTCATATTGGAGCTCTAACATGTCTGGTACAGCAGTACTCAGTGGTGGCATCACTTCATTCAGGCCACAATAGTCTACTGTTAACCTCCACCCTCTGTCAGACTTTTGCACTGGCCATGTAGGACTATTAAAGGTGAGTGAGTCTTGCTGATGACTCCTTGGTTTTCCAGCTGATGAATCAGCTCATGGATGGGAGCCAGGGAGTCTCGGTTTGTGTAATATTGCTGCCAGTGCACCATCCTGGTAACACTTGGCACCTGATGTTCTTTAACTTGCAGCAATCCCACAATGAAGGGATCTTCTGAGAGGCTAGGCAGAGTAGATAGTTGTTTGATCTTCTCTGTGTTCACCGTGGCTACCCCAAAAGCCCATCCCTTTGGGTCCTTGAAGTACCCTCTCCTGAGGTAGGCTATCCCAAGGATACAAGGGGCCCTCTGGGCTGGTCACAATAGGGTGCTTTTCCCACTTGCCCCCTGTTAAGCTCACCTCAGCCTCCAACACAGACAATTCTTGGCATCCCCCTGTCTCTCCAGAGATCCACATGGGTTCTGTGCCCCTATACCCTGATGACACCAGCGTACACTGTGCACCAGTGTTTACCAAAGCCTTATATTTCTGTGGGTCTGATGTGCCAGGCCTTCGAACCCACACAGTCCCGTATACCCGGTCATGCCTTTCCTCCTCCTGGCAAAAGGCAGAGTTGCAGTGCCGGACCACAAGTCTTCTCACCAGAATCAAGAGACATTATTTTTAGTTCTTCTATGTCTGGGAGATCGCTGATTGCTTTCTTATGTCTTTACAGCAACTACACTGACAGCCTTCTTGGGTGACCCCTTCTTAACAGCTGACTTTCCTCTTAGTTCACATACACTGGCTTCCAGCTTAAAGGCAAGTTCACCATCCCACTTCCTCATGTCCTCCCCCTGGTCATGCAGGAAGAACCAGAGTGCATCACACGGCATGCACCTGGGGCTCCCTTTCCCTCTGACCAGAGCAGGAGAGGACTGATTTCTTGGGGTGCCCCTAACAGGCAAGGCACTGTCCCCTAGGAATGAGGAGGTACAGACATTTTCTTCAAAGTTTTGGAGCCAAGAAGACACTCTCTCCACAGTTGGTATATTCATATCCAGGCAATACATTGCTGCCAAGCTGTTAGAATATGACACAGGGCCACTTCGAATCACCTTCCTCCACATGGCCCACGTGCACAGGACATCCTCTGGATCTTTGGAGACCTCATCATCATCTAGAGCACTGTAGATGACTTCCAGCACTGCTAAGTCTCTCAAGTACTGGATGCCTTCCTCTGTGGTAGTCCACTTTCCTGGGGAATTCACAAGATCCTCCTTGAATTGATATCTTGCCCTCACACTTGAGAGGAGCTATCTCCAGAGACTATAAATTGCTGCCTCTTTTTCAATTCACCAGTTTCTAGCAAGGGATCCCAGTTGTTGGGCTTCCTTACCTTGCAGTTGCTGACTTTTGGCCCCTTTAATCCAGTATCAGAGCAGCCAGGCAGCAATCTGCTCACCAGGCGGGCAGTTGTAATCTTTCTGCATGTCTCGAAGTTTTAATGAGGTCAGGGACTGGGCAGCTTCCACCTCCTGTCTGAGTTCCCTCAGTCCTTCCTCCACTTTCTTTGTCAAAGGACCAGCTTCTTGATCAAACCTTTCCTCTTCTTCCTCCTCCCTTACTAATTGGTGATGTGGACCCATTGTTCTCCTTGTCCACTGTTTCTTTTTCACTACTGGGACAATTACTGTAGTTGTTGTTGTTTGGGTCTCTATCATCTCAAGCATGGTGTCCTCAGACGCAGTTTGAGTCCCTGCCTCAACCACAGTCCTCTGAGAGTACTGAACTGTGGCTCGATAGGCACAGGCCAGGCCCCAGTACAGTGGTAGAAGCTGTTGGTTTTCACTGGGGTAGGCAAGGCACTCCTCTATCAGGTGGCCCGTCAGTTTGCCAGGGTTGCTTGCCTGTTTGTGTGTAAAGCCCCAGGTTATGGGAGGTGACAACCATCCTAGGAATCTGCCCTAATCCTTCTACACACCCTGCCACACAGGGACTGGCCACCTCAGGGCACACTTCAGTATTGCCTCACCCAAAAGTTGTCTTCTCTTACACCAGGATGAGGCCAGATTCCACAAAAATCATAATATGCTAACAGTATTAATCAGTAGTATTAAATAGCTTGCATAAGGGTGAACAAGGACTTCAGGAGCCTGCATAATAAAACCATCCACATCTGTCCTGGGTAGGGAGAGGGAGATGTATTCCCTCATCTCCTCCACAAGATAGCTCCCCAGCACAGCAAGGCCATCAATGCCAGAGTAAAGCACATAGCCATAGTTTGTACTAACATGTTCCCAAGCTCAGCAAAATAAAGAGATAAGCAGTGCAGCCAACAAACTCTGTGATCTGCCACTTAATAACTACTATAGCTATAGCACATTTAATAAAAAACTGCCATTGTTGAGCCCCATGTTGGGTGCCAAAAAGGACTGTGGTGGGTTGACCCTGGCTGGATGCCAGGTGCCCACCAAAGCTGCTCTATCGCTCCCCTCCTCAACTGGACAGGGGAGAGAAAATGTAACAAAAGGCTCGTGGGTCAAGAGGACAGTTTAATAAAGCAAAAGCAAAGGTCACGTGCAAAAGCAAAGGAAGACAAAAGATATTTTTCTCTACTTCCCATCAGCAGGCGATGTCCGGCCAGGAAGCAGGGCTTCAGTATGCATAGTGGTTGCTCCAGAAGGCAAGCGTAAATAACAAATGTCTCCCATTCCTCCTCCTTTCTCTTAGCTTTTATTGCTGAGCAGATGCCATATGGTCTGGAATATCCCTTTGGTCAGTTTGGTTCAGCTGTCCTGGCTATGTCTCCTCCCAAGATCTTGCCCAGCCCCAGCCTGCAGGTGACGGGGGGCAGAGAAATGTTGGAGAGACAGCCTTGATGCTGGGCAAGCGCTACCCAGCAGCAGCCAAAACACAGGTGTGTTACCAACACCTTTCCAGCTACCAATACAGAGCACAGCACTGTGAGGACTGCTATGGAGAAAAGTAACTCCATCTCAGCCAGACCCAATACAATTCTCCATATTATTGAGGTAAAAATGTTTTGGGAGTTTGGTGGTTTTTTGGAGAAAGCAAGACAATGAGGAAGTGACACTGAGATTCTTTGATCAAACCCCACTGGTTATATGAGGTATCCTGTGTATATGTTGTGTATCAGGGATATGAGGCAGTAAAATCTTAGGCTGTTTACAAATGTAATTGGATTGTTAAAGAAAAATGGAGCTAAGCTCTATTAAAAAAAAAAAAAAATCAGTGTGTGAAGCCTCTCTTTCATAATGTATTTTTAACTATAATGTCATCTACAGGTTTAATATGTTTTTTTAACATATTCAGAAACTAGACTTAATCTTATAATCCATTTATTTTTCAGGTGGTACAAGTGGTATTAACCAGAATAGAGGATGACCTCTGACTGGTTAATCCTAATTAAAGCTGAGCAAGAGATTTCTTCATGACCTTTTCTGATGAATTCGGTACTAAGCTGAACTATAACTCTTCTGATGTGTCTTGATCCGACTGCATGGACAAAGACTGGTACAGTGTCACCCAGGTTTTGGACCAGTTTGAAGAGTTTCAATGGTACCTATGCAATGAATTGAGTTGAATTGGGAACAGCACGGCAGGACAAAGTAATATTTCCAGGGGGACATATTTAGCAGAAAACAATATCATTAACCTCTACTTGACAGATTATTAAAATTCCTGTCCTACCCCCTGCCCTCCACTACTCATAAGGGTATGTTAAAGCAACCCCTCAGATGTTTTAAACCTCCTGTATGACAAGGGTAGTTCAAAAAGACCTCAGAAGAAGAAAAAGGATAGGTGGAATTTGCAATTCTGGCTTGTATTACTCCTGAGATGGACAGAAGCCCGAAGGGTGGTTTAAATGTAAAGTGTGGTTTATGGCTTCTTTACTGATTTAGAGCAGGACAGAACAGCTGAAAGGAATAGTACAACTCAACGCAATGACAGTAACATGCCTACTCCATTTATCTTCATTCTGTCCATGGGAGGGGGTAGACAGCAGTTGGTGGAGCCCCATAACGATAGATCTACCTGTCATGTTGCTGCTTCCTGCTAACTGTTCTCCAGATGCAATCAACCTACCGTGATAAATTCCTACCCTATTGCATTATTCAGGTCGGGATCACAGACCACCACTGTATAATTAGAGGAAATCAGTACTGAAGGTGCTCTCAGCCCAACCTCTGTAATCCACCAGCAAAACAAACAAACAAACCAACCCCCAAACCAAACAAGAACTCAAAGACAGGACTCTGAACTTACTTTGGTTTTCTTTGAAAGATAAGTTTCTGCAGGGTTTTAAATTACCAATTATAGGTTATCCTTTAGATTCATGTTCACAATCCAGTAAAATGAGATGTTTAAATATTTTCCTCTACTGGCCAATAAATGTCACAATTAGAATTATGTGAATTCTGTTCAGCACCAGTTATTTTTTTGCTGAGAAATGGTTCATTGCCCTCACTAGGAATATTGTGCAATTATCCAAATATCATAAAAATTTAATCTGATAGTCATAAATTTCTTCCATCAAAAAAGAGGGCTGATCTGAAAAATACAGCTCCTTTTGCATTGGTAAAAATTAAGTATTTATAATTTGAGGCAATAGTGTTGTGTCTCAAAGCAGGTTTTTAAAGCATTCTTTGGAGGAAAAAAAGGTTTTCAGTAAAACTTTTATGTTTCTATGGAAAACTCAAGATGCCAAAAGCCACTTTTAGTTTTAAACTTTTTTTTTTAATTATTATTAAATAAATAAATAAATCTGCAAATGAAAATAGGATTGTTGTTTCTTTAATGTAACTGTTGTGTTCAGATTTCCAAAAGAAGTTTTCCACTTGGTGACATTCCTAACTATGCTTTTATAGGAAAGAGTCTTTTTCCTGTAGGTACATAGGTGGTAAATGCTGCAGAAAACCTAGCTTCTTATTGAATCTAGTTCTTCAGTGGACACAAACGAACAGATGTTTAAAATTACAATAAAGGTAATGCACACTTCCAAAATTGGAAAATATACCTAGATATTTAAATCCTGCTGAAGTTGATAGGAATCAGATGAGCACGTAACCTTCAGTGCTTGCCATTTCAATCAATAAGACAGAGCATGCTGTGGCCTTTACAGTGATCTGGTCAGCAACTTCGATATTCATATTCTAGGGCTGCAGGTGGCGATTGAGTGAGAAGCTGCTATTTCCCACTACTTTACCTTGATTTTAATGCAGTCTCTTTTCCCCATTTCAGTTTAATCTGTAACAGCTACGGCAATAATTACTCATACACAGCTTTACCAGGGGAGTGAGAGAAAGAGCACTGGGTCCTTTGAAGTGGGTTGGAGAGCATTAAGCAGTCTCTTCTCCATAGGCATAGTAACTAGTCAGAGTCTTTTGAACCTTTGAGCTGAACTGAAATCAGTTATTTATATGCTTTGTTCCAGTTTCTTTAGCCTTCTAACTTTAAAGAAGAAGATTAATATATTTATTTAATGGCAGAGCATTAGGTCCAAACCTTGCACAACATGTACTCATGCTGAACTTCAAGAGATATTTTTAGTTTGGCTTTGTAAGCATTAAAAAGAAAACAACCGCAGCAGCTACCAGTTAAGAATTAGAATCTGAGCCAAATAAAAATCAATTATTTAAATCTCCTGGTACATTCCTTCATCCAGTAAATAAATAAAAAAACCAACCAACCAACCAAACAAAAAACCCAAACACGCACCCCCTCCCCCCCCCCAAATAAAAAACAAAACCCAAAGAAATTATATGGGTATGTCAATCAGAAATACATACCAGGTGGGTGGAGAGGGAAAGAGGTGAGGAGAGAGTTCTGCAGTATTTATTTTCTTCTGCAAATGTTTAACTTGTAACAAATAGGGGGTATATCCCCTAACCAACAGTTTCCCATGAATATCTTCTATTTACATTTCTGTTAATTCCCTTCTTCATTCAACCAGAAATGAAAAACACAATCCCTTGCTAAGTTTATTGTGGAAAACCACAAAGCATTAAAAAAGACTAATCATTTAAGTCAAAGATAAAGTTTTTAAAGGTGGGATTAGACGCCTTAACTAGACATCTAAGAATGAAAAACACAACTGTCAAGATGTCTCCTGGCTTGCGTTACAAGAAACTTAATCCATTTACTCACTAGTGTGATGTCCTGCTAGCAGGAAGCAAGCACACACTAATTAAATGATCCAGTTCTTTATTTAAATGCTCACATTGCATCCCCAAAGAGAAGGGTGTCCAGTGCAAATTGTTCTTGAAGAAATTACTTGTATTTTTAAGCTTTGCTTGTAACCGAAGTGTAGCAGTTGTTAGCAAATTAGTGGTTATGGTTACAGTAAATGGAAAACAGAGAAGCAATTATGGCTACAAATTATTTCAAAAGTATTAGAAAAACAAGATGAGCTACTATGTTACTAATGGCAACTGGATGAAACTAGAGCTGTAAACCTATAAAGCAAGACTAAAAAGCGAACGATTTATCATCAAAGGAGGAAATTTTATAGGAAGACGTAATGTTTCCAGGTGCCAGTTGAAGCTCATATTCCCTGAACACCAGTTGGGTGTATACTCCATGAAAACTGCTTGTCATGATTTATGTTTTACATATTTGTAATCCTTAAGTTTTAACTGCATTACGTAATTGTGACATAGAAGATTGCTTTTCTTTCATGCCAGCGTGCCTAAGTGAGGTCAGTAAACTCCAAGAAGAGTGTAAATGAAAAAAGGATGTGGCTTATTTCGAGGAAACAACTCTTTTTTTTTTTTTTTCCACTTGAATTTATTGATTTTTAAAAATAATTTATTTGCAGAATTTACTTTGATCACATGGTAGTTTGTTATGCTTACATTTTCTAAATAGCTATTTGGTTTACTTTTTTGTCTTGTATCAACAGATTCATGAAGCTTGGGACAGGTTCCTTTAGTCAGAGAAAATGATAGACTCCTTTAATGAAGGGTGTCTGACACTGGAGATAAAGAAGAGAAGAATGTACCAATCTTGCAGCAGAAAGTGCATCAACTGAAAATATTTACTGTTCCTATTAAAAATGAATTAACAAAAACAGGTGGCCTTTTAATTGAAGCCTTTATCACTTTTTGCTCAATTTCTTTTAAATGCAAATTTGAAATCCTTTCTCTAAGCCAATGGAAAGTTGAAACTGACCATGAACGCTGGTTTACTAATGATGCAATTATGTGGCAAACCTTTAGGCTTAACATGAGATACCACATATACTGGAAATATTAAGACAGCTAGTGAGGGTCCTCTTCTTTGAATATATATAAGCTGTTAAACTCATCATCAATACAACACACTTTGCCTGAGTTTGGTTAGATACTTATTTCAATTTAGCTTTAAATACAGTGCCCTGTATTTCCTTTGGGCTGTATATCTCCCTTGCCCCTTAGAGAGGGAACTTTACACGCAGAAGAGACAAATATTGTCATAGCTGTAAAAAAAGAGGCACTTCTATACTCAGGCCCGACATTTCAGACTCTGCTGAATTTCTAGGTAGGAGATATTAAGTCAAGGGCGTAGACTTAAAACTGAAGTCTTCATCTGCTTGCTAGGTGATGGAGATTTATATGCAGGGTGCCTCTTCTTCTGAGTGACCTGATGGAAGTGATTTATGGGTCCTGGAATCTTTTTCCTTTCAGTTTTCTTCGTCTCTTGTTTTGTCCTTCCCCTTCCCTTCCCTTCCCTTCCCTTCCCTTCCCTTCCCTTCCCTTCCCTTCCCTTCCCTTCCCTTCCCTTCCCTTCCCTTCCCCTTACAGAAGACTTTGCTAGTCGGTCTTTTTTATCTGCTTGTCAAAAAGATTTTGTTGCCACATCCTAGCACATGTTTACCTTAAGCAGCCTTGACCTATGGAAAGGATTTCATAACTGTTTGGGATTTTTCTTCAAAATGTTTGTAGTCTGTACTAAGGTGAAATATGTTTTGCTAAAAAGGCTGTCACAAAGCAGCTGAGAGGAAGGTGGTCTCATCCTGACTGCTCCACATGGGTCAGGTGAAATATCTACAATAAAGAGTGGAACTGCTCTTCCCTTAAATATAATCTGAGTAGTTTATTTAGAATTTACATAATAACAAAAAAACAAAACAAAACAAAAAACCAAAACCAAAACCACAACAAGAAAACCAAAACCCCACTCTGACGTCATGAAAACCTCTAATAACATTAACTGGCTTCTAAGGAAGAAGAATTAGCCCCTTGGAGCTGGTAGCACTACGCAGAATCTGCATGATGTGCTCAGTGCTTAATTGTGTCCCCTTCCTTTTTTTTTTTTGTAATCTTGGTTATATTAAGTATATATAAATTAAAAACAAACAAACAAACAAACCAACAATAACAAAAAAACCCAGCAAACAAACAAACAAACACCCCACAATAAAATAGAGACACCGATACAAAAGGGGCAAAACACAAGTCACAGCTAGAGAAATAAAAGGATTTGTACCGTAGAGAGAGTTAGAGAAAAAGCAAGCATAAGAGAGAAAGAAACTATTTTTTCTCAGTAAGATTTATCCCTCCTAGGATATTAGAGAATATTTCTTTTGAGTTTACCACTTCTGTACTGCACCTTCATACTAAAAGAAATAAGAACAAACATTTTAGGAAGGGGTCATATATACTTTCAGTGATTCAGTTATCACAGCTTTAGTGCAGCTGTTCCACACTATGAACGGGGATATTTTTCATTTGTCAGGAAAAAACGGTAGTAGGCCCTATCAATGTTCTCAGGACTGTATAAAAAGCAGATTTTACAGCTTCTAGGTTCAAAAGTTCAGGTCAGAGGTGTGGTTGCATGCAATTTATTTTGCATATGAAAGAAACAGTCTCGTGACTTTCCATATTAATGGTCCTCTTTCATTATAATATTAAGTACACTGGGAAGGATGATACATCGCACAGGATAATATAAGTTGACATATACAAAGGAAGCATAAGAAAGCTTAGCTCCTGATACTGTTATTTTGCTTCTGGGTATCTCTGAAATGCTGAATACATTTTTCATTTGATCTTAGCTTAATGCAGGCATCAGCTGTTTGCAGAGGGAAAAGCAGACTTAAAAACCATCCAGCCATCATTCAGTCAAACATTTGACTCCAAGAGTTTTCCAGTAATTGGTGAACTATTGAGATTCCTCTGACACCTACACAAACTATTGTGCAGAAAATGGGTAACCTGATGCATACAGCTAACGGCTGTCTCCATAGAAGCCCCTTTAATTTATTACTAACCTGTTTTTTCCATAACCAAGTCAAGGGCATGGTATTTGGGTTTTCACTCCCTGCTTTTCTTGGTAGCAGGAGGGGTCCTTTCCAGGCTGCAGAGGCAGACCAGGCAGCAGGGAATCTGCAGCGGCTGATTCAGCTTCTTCTCCCTGAATAAGGAACTAATCCAATTGACACATGGTGAAGTAAACAGATAGTGACATATTTGTAGACAAACTGTCATACTCGTGATTATTCCCAAAACCAAATTATTTCTGAATTGCAGGCATGGAATTTAAAAAGTCTGCCAGCCTCAGCAGCTGGTACATTTCTGTGAGACCCAACCATTAGGGGGAAAAGTTAATTTCTATATCATGTAGTACATTTCCTTACATCTCCTAATAAATCTCTCTTGCACACTGCACTGAAGTAATATGCAAATGTTTTTTTCACACTATAGATATTGTACTGTGGCTTGTGTTTTATAAACTATAAATTCCTGTTTTCTTTTTGTTTTCTGTTACATATTTGAATAACTATTTGAAAAGCAAGCTGACTTTGCCCTGCCTTAAAACGTCTTTTTCAATGTATTTTTTTTTCCAGTTAGATATTTTGTTTGCAAAATAGAACATATTTGAAAATATTTATCTTGGTTTGGCGTGTACTAAATAGGTTGGATTTTCAAAAGCAGAATTGGTTTAATATTGTTCCCACTGAATGCTGAAATCACACAGTGCAATGAAATCAGGATTCCACTTGCCTCACAAGGAGCCTTCCAACTACAGTGTTATTATTGTAAGGGCTGGGTATCCATCCCTTTGAGCCTCACAGCAAAGAAAAATAGGCTATTTAAACAGAATGATGTACTTATCTGTCAACCTGTATCACGTATCCTTCTAGTGTGAACTCCTTTCTGAACAGAAGCAAAGCAGAGTGTTATCCTGCCCTGCCATTACGTATTTGTAAGGGATAAAGAATGAGGTGTTCTTCTAGTGCATTTACTGAAGATTCCCCTAGACTGAAAATACTTTTAACTACAGCACTGTTAAAAACAGGGCCAAGCAAATAGTTGATGCCTCCAAGTTCATTAGCCCAGCTGTAGGATTTGGAGTGAGGATGAATTTCCCTCAGCACTGTATAAATAAAACATTCAGAGATATTCACATTGCGTGAGTCCCTAGGGTGTCCTTCTCCCCTGTTTTCTTGGGTATAGGTGAGAGTCCTTGCTGAGGTTTTTGGGGGGTTTGAGCTCATGATTGAAGAGTCAGATCATCAAACATGTTTAGTGCCTGCAATAATTCATGCCTAATCTTCAGTTAACTCTAGATTAGTTGATCAGATTTAGATGTCTGATGAAGGAATTTTTAGAAACTAACTAAGCAAGGCACTATTTGAGCTAATTATGATTCATGTGAAGAGGCTGGGAATTACCTGGTAAAAGTAGCCAGAGATGAGTAAGTGTCTCTGAAATTATACATAACTTCCTTCTCTTGGATTTTTGAACTATGAACATTAATCTGTAATTAAGCTCTTGTTCAAAGTCCCCTGTTAAGGCAAGGCATGCTTTTTACTCCCTTTCCTTCGAGAAAAGACAAAAGCACAAAATAAACAAAAAATCTGAAGAGAGAGGGAATAGTTAGTAACTTGTTAGGTTACCCACTGGTGCTGTAGGAGTCTTAAATCCCCTATGTGGTGCTGAATGCAGAGAAGAGATATAAATTAATTTTCTACATCCTTCAAGAACATCCCTATTACCAGGCTGTCTTGAGTAAGCTAAAAGAGGAATTTTTTTGATCCTGATTATTCTATATTTGACTGTCCTCATCATGGTCTTTTGGCTACTCTGGTACAAATCTGTGTCTCTAAATCTTCTTCTGGAGCTGCTCCATCACATATAAATAAGTTTTACATATTGGAGGAGAGAAAGAAACATGCTGCACAATCCGGTAGCCACTCACACAATGTATATGTCCAGCTCTGCCCTGCTATGTAATCTGTCAGGGTATTTTTCTGGGCATGCTCTGAACCTAAAAGCTCATGATCTTATAATAAGAAGGCTTTTCTCCTGGCAGAGTTTGAAACTCTCAGGAATATTAACTTGAACAAAAGCTTCAAGCAACTAATTAACTCCTAGCAGGATCCAGCTTCAGCACCTTTGTGTGTGCAGGGACTTACGGAGTTAGGCAGCTGAGAATGGATTTTAAAGGTGTAACTGATGGCTAAATGGGAACTGAAGAGGAGGATAATGATGGAGGCTTTTCCAGAACAACTTTTAAGATGCAGAATGAAAAGGCTGAAGAAGTATTTTTGGCCAAAAAAAATCAATTACACAGAATTTAAATTAAAGATGAATATATTTAATTTTGAACTCATAAGCATTCTCTGCTAGAAGTTACTAGTTCAAGTTCAGTTCATTGAAGCTATTGTCTAGCAGCAGTGGAACCTGTGTGGCAACTCAGTGTTACCGCACTCCTATTTATTTATCTATTTTTCTTACAAATTAACGTGCTCTTGTGCTGTATTAGAGTCCTTAATGCTTTCACTTGCCTGAAAAACTTACTTTTTGAAAAGTGTATTTGAAGACTGAAGCAAATACCATCTATGATATTAATTACTGAGAACATTCTTGTGCTTCAGAAATATGAAAAAAAAAAGGGCCTGTTAATGTTTACTGTTCCATTGAAAATGGGTTTTGCTTAGCTAAGTAAAGTACTGTGACACTAAGTCTCTGATACAGCTTTTTCCATCGTGTCATCTTTTGTTTCATCCCCTGTTAATTAGCTCAGTCATCAAGAATTCTGGCATTTTCTTCATGATTAATTTTCAAAACTATTCATGTATCTCATTTGTTTTACTCTTTCCTTGATTCTTTGCAACATTTGTAGGAGACAGTACTTCAAAGTGTGATGTAAAAGATCCTGGAGCAGCAGCTAGTAAATTAGACATTTAGTAGGCTAGCACTATTCATTGTTGTCCTTTATAAAGTTTTTAGTTTCTTTAGAACATTTTTATATTTTAGTAAATGGAGTAATAGAGATCATCCACATACAAATGCCTCTTTAATTTTCGCTTTAGATTAGCTTTAGTAAAACCTACAAAGGAAAACAACAGTGAAGTTTCTTGCACACAGCCTGGAATAAGTCTCTCTTTTGGTGCCAGCCAGCACACAAAATGGCAGCAGTGTTTTGCAGTCAACAAGCTTGTAACAATACAAAGGCTCAAAACCCCACAGTGTACTGACAGCAAAACCACAACACTTATGTGAAGTACGCTGTTCATATACCTACCTTAGAGAGTGGCTGGGTCCATGAAACAGTTCCTAATATCTAGCCTGACTTTGACTTTGCCTTACCTCACATATGGTCTTTCCACCTACGTAAAGAATATCGCCAGAGCAACTTTTCCCAATTCTGCTTTTGCTTTACACAAAAGGAAGTGACTGCATAAGCTGGAAAGGAGCAAGGAATCAAGCTGCACACGTGCATGTACACACACACATACACACACAGACCTCATCCGGATGTCGCACTCCTGCAAAAGGAACACGATGACAGCTCAGTATCACACTCTGCCGCCCTGCAGGGGTCTTAGACAGGAAATAAAGGCTATATTCAGCTGCAAGTGGATTTTGGAGAGCAATAAACAGAGACAGAACATAGCTAGGACTCTGATGTTAACACCTCTTGCAAAAAGGGACATGCACGGGAACTATAAGGACAGGACATGAGCTTAATTTTTCACCATAGTGGTGTCATTACCAGAAATATGTTCCCACTGTTATAATCGCTAACAGCCTGGGAATCCTTCTTAGGGTGAGATTGGCAGCTGAAGTGCTGTAGCTGCAGATTTCTTCTCTAAATATCATTGTCTCTGTTTTACTGATAGGAAGCATGAAGGGCTTGCTGAAGGTCATGGAAAGGCTGGGGCAGAAGAGGAACAGCGAGAACTGCTGAGCCTTTTCAGCCTAGTCCCAGATACTTACACTTTTCAGCTGTATATACATTGTGGGGCATACCATGCTAATATTCATAACTATACAAAGGAAATTCCTATTTAATTTGACCTTATTTTATTTTCCTCTGTTGATATTTGAATGTCAATATTTCTGGTATTTCATTTTTTCTTTACATATTTAAGGCCAGTAGAAAATAATTTTTATGGCTGTGCTGTTTTTTGTCACCTTTAGAATACCCTTCAATCCTATCAAGACAAAGAAATACTATTTTTGACCATATAAGCTACATACAAAATTGTCAACTAAATATTTCTTTCAGGTTTTATTGTCTTTTTTTTTTTTCTTTCTGTCTTTCTTACTGTTGGGGATAATGCATGAAACAGAGGGTACGTGCAGGAGTTAGCATCACCTTGGTTTCTCCTGAAGAAAATAGCTTAAATTACTGAAATGCCAGGAAGGGCAAAAGGAGGTGCAAATGTCTATTGTCTTCAGGATGAAATTAAACTTTTTGTTGTCACCCCCCCCCCCCAAAAAAACCCAAACCCTGCTGCTGTTATTTTTCTGTTTTGTTTTAAGAGCAACAATTAACATTTATTTCTGCTTTGGTTTAGTATTTCTGTAATACATTTACTCTTTCTGAAGTTTATCACCTTGGAAACAATGGAGACAAGAAAGAACAGTTCCAAAACTGTCAAAGAAACTTCAGCTGAAAGTCAGTGGATCTTTTTTACTCAAGAAACTTTGATCATTAGGAAAGAAAATAAATAAATAAATACATAACACCCTCACAGACTTTTGAGAATGGTGATTTCAAGTACTGACTCACCAAATACTTTGTTTCCATGAAGTTCTGGGACATTGTTTATGAAAGATTGTATTAGTTAGCTGATAACAACTTAAAAGTAGTCCATTATAGCTATGCCCAAGCCCCAAATCTACCAACAGATAAAATTTAAAACTTGAGTGTGGAATGTGAGAAAAAGGGAAAAAAAAATAAATCTGATAGTAAAGATGGGAAGGAAAGAAAGAAAAAAAAACAGAGTGAGGACAAAAGAGAAGGGAGGTTGGGGGAGACTACTGTATAAGAAAATAGATGATCAAATTTCCAGAAGTTACCTTCTGAATGTAAAGCAGAAAGGAAGAAATTATTACACTACACAAAGGTTCCAGTGATTTAAATTGTGAACTTTCTAAAAGTTTAGTGAAACAGACCTTTTGAGGCTCTCTCATCTATTACAACATCTTTTTGCAGAACATTTCTTGCTGACTACAAAATGAAAGAATGTAAAGGTCTGATATTTAACAGCCTGGAGCAGCTATGATCCACAGAGCCACAAAGGTATAAGGCTGACACTGTTACAGAAATATGTTTCTGATGAACATTCTTGATATGTTTCAGGAAAACAGCTGAATATTGTCCAGTCCATCAGTTATGTCAGACAACAAAAGCCTAATACTACAGTCCTTTATCAAGAATGGAATAAAATGACTAAATTTCAAAGTCATGATTATCTTTCATTATCCATCACACACTATATGAGTAACGTACCATTCCAGTAAGAAGTGTCTCAGACTTTTTGCTTAATACAAGCTTGTTTTCCTTGCTCGTGACAGCCAGGAAACAGGGCAGAACACACTTCTAACCTCCGTACTAGGCTGGCCCATCCCCATGAAGCCCTGTGTGAGAATAAGACTGATACCTAAGAGAAACCTAAAAATACTATCTCTTTCAACTTTGAGGAAGTTTGCAGTTGAAATCACTGGAACTTTTTTTTTGCAATGTAATTATTTCTTCCTTCCTCCTCAACTTTCCCTGAAGTATTACCTTCTAAACAGGTTTTACATCTTCTCTCCTCAGTATTTTTATTCTTTTTAGCACTCTCTTTTCCACAGTTAGGAAATTATCCTAAAAGGATAAGATATCTAAATGATGTGAAGTCAGACTAACAGAAGTGATTAGCAACCAGTTTCCACAAATATCGGGAAAGTAAACTATGTCAGCATATGCCAGCATGTAAATTTACACACATACACATACTCAAACACTACTCTTATGTACTTAACATATTAAATAAACATTGGTGGAAGATGGCAAAAAGGAAATCACTACTACAAAAATACTGTTAGTGTAGAGTCATTCCTGCTAACTAGCTATAGCTTTGTAAATTTTTGGAGTGCATTTAAAAAAAAAAAAAAAAAAATCAAATGGTCAAGTTGTAGTTCTAGAAACTGCAAGTAATTTCCAAAGCAAATAATATGTACAATAGCACTATACAGTAAATTGGGAGCAGCTGCTGATACTGACATTACAGATGGTTACAAAGTATATAATTTATGTTTTCTGCAACAGTAAGTGGAAAAGCCATTTAGAGAGGGATTCATAATTTCATTTTTTTTTTCAGATCTCATTGTGTACATACACACTCAAAGTCTGTGTTTTGACATTAATCCATTTTTATTATGAATTTGTTAGCATGGTGTCTGCCTCTCAGATTTTTTGTGGTTTCTCTAAGAAGGTGATTGTCTCAGTAGATTATCTACTTTTTGACTGTATAGAAATGTAGGAGTAGTCAAGCACTGTAGTCTAGTTGTAACCTCTATGAAGCAGAGGAAATACATGGCGAAAGATGAGAAGGTTACCATATCTAATATTAGAAGATACAGTTGAGCATTTATCTACTGCCAGTAAATCAAGATTATTCTTGTGCATAAAACATAGCGAATGGAGGGATAAAAAGTTATCAGAACAGTGATTTACTTAGATTTTCTAGGAAAAAAACCCCAACAGCTACTGTAATCCCATTCCTCATCTTCCTCCCCAAAACAAACAAAGCATCCTCCTAAACAACATCAACAAAAAATGGAGTCAACGTGAAGACCTGTCTTTGCAGACAGACTGCATGCATGCTGGAGAGGCCGAGCGAGTTTCATCTCATCTACCCTTAAGCCACTGGAAGGCCTAGCCATGTAAGCTCAGTTCATCACCTAGGCTGCCTTTGTGGTTTAGTGGGAACAGATAAGCCTCTCCAGAGCATGATTTATCTAGACACCGATCTGGAGATGAAGTCCTTTGCTAGCTAGATGAATAATTTTCTCCAGGACCCCCTCTCTCTCCATTGACTGCAGGGCATGCCTGTTTGAAAAGCTGTGACTAGGGCCTTTATGCTTGAGGACCACAGTTAGGCAACACGATCCTTAGACCTCACAGCACTGACTGCAGTGTAAAAGTTGGGGAAGAACAAAATGTTTGCTCAGTAACTGTACAAAATCATTTTTTAGGTTTGTGTTAAGAATTGACACAGCATCTTCACCGTTTGGGGGACTTCTGCATATACCAAACTGGAAAGACTAAAGGAAAAAAAAAATTATTCATGTCTTTCTCATTGGGCTAAATCTATGGTTGCAGTTCCTGTACAATAGAATCTTTTGCTGAAATGCAACAAGTCTAGGAGGTTCTTGCAGCTCTTGGTGTTCATCTGTTTTATTACAAACTCCCCTTTCAGTGCTAGATCTTCAAAAGCACAACATAAACCCTGTAGCTCCTAAATCTCATAGTAGCATAAATCTCTCAAGCATAAACACTTTAATTTCTGCCCTGAACATTGGCAGAAGCTTTAAATTATTGACAGTGCAGTGGCAGCTGTTGTCTGACTCACATCAGCAGACCTGGAAAAAATTAAGGATTTTGCTACCACTTGCACCTCTAGGGCCTAGTCTATCTATGCATAATGAGGAGAAAAATTACCCTTTACGACTAAGTTTAGTGGTTAGAACATCTTCCTTTCTTTACTGGATTTGATTTGTGGGCACCCACAGCCTTAAGCATGCTGGGCTCTTACATATTGTGAAGTGAGCCTTTGTCACTGTCTCCTGTTCGTGTTACTCTTCCTGAAACACATGTTCATTAGAACATGTACTGGGCTGACACTCCAGCTTTCTATGACTTAATCAGCTGGTAAGGAAGTCTTTCCTTTGCCTTCCCCCCCCCCCCCCCCCCCGTGAATATTTCAAATTTTTTTATTCAAAGTGAAACAGCTTTAACCAAGACTCACTCTATTAGGGTACTTTATCATTAAGGTTAGAGACTTGGAGAGGGATTCATCTGTCCTAACTCAGGCAACTAAAAGCTTCATTTATAAGACTGAAGTAGTCACCCTAGGCTGACTTTATAATCCATAGAGAAATAGACACATCCAGAGATACCTCCTAGAAGAGCTGTCTGGGATAATCAGCAGAAACCCCTGTCCTCTTACCGTTAACTACAAAGGGAAACTAGATAGATTGGTTCAGATCTGAATGTCTCACTTTCAAATATCTAATTAGGCAAGAAGACACTCACACTGGGACTCAACCCAAGCCTGTCAGCAGAGGGATTTTCACTTCAGTCCTTTGCAGAATAGAAGAAAGATCTTGAACCAGAAAGCTTGAACCAAAGAGCCCCTCCTCCTCCTCCAGTTGGGACTGAACTGCCTGTAGAGCCTAACCCAAGGGGAGGGCTCAGGCCTCTTCACCCCAGATGGACAGAGGTGCCCCCCATTACCTTGGAGCCAAACACTTAGTCCTTGTTGAACTCTAGCCACATCACACTTTCTAACATATTTGACAGATAAAATAAACCAATTCCTTATCAGTGGGGTGGCTGATGTGAAGAACCCCTCCAGGAGTCTAATCCTTGTCAGTGTGTAAGTAACAGGTGAAAAAACTTCTTGCTTCAGTGGTGGTTAGTCTTAAGTTTCTGTAATGGGGAAAAAAGTGGAATATAATTCAGCTTATATTAAACCAGGGACCCGGCAGTCAAGTACAGTGTTAACTGTGACCTTTATGATACAAGCTCATGTTTTACGCTGAATCAGTGAACCTAAGATGTTGTTTGAAAGGAAATCTTTCATATGGAGTTCATTGCTAAGCATTAATCTTTTTCAAAACACACTAAGAATATATCACACTGACCTTCACTGCTCTATATTACAATGGAGTAAGTATGCTGATGGCTGAAGGGAATATTACAACAGATTTGCTTCAAACTCAGAATAAACAATTAATGTAGGAATGTCTGGGTTGCACTCAGTTTCAGCACTGCTGGCTTGTACCATCTAGTATGTGTATATTTTAACACATTTATTCACATATATATATGTACATGTGCACATACACGCAGAGTGAGGATTGTTATACGGTCAGTCCCACAAAAGACACTGAGGCAAATAACTAACTTGTTAGGTAAATGGAAGTCTTAGCAATGTCATTTTTTTTATTCCCATGCATGGAAAAGTGTTCATAGGCCTTTTTCTATTGCCAATGAAGGTGACAGATATTTTCAGATTTTCTTATTGACTGTAATGGAAACAGAATTAGAAGCAAATATCTTTCTATAGGGGAATTCCTTTCCATACACCAGGCCTTGCATTGCCATTCATCTCATTTCATGGCTATATCTCACCCAAACTATTCCCACCCTCTATTTTCTCTAAAACCTTGGTAAATGTTCATAAATGTCCTCATTACCCTTTTTTTACTCCTTTCCCTACTAGTGACATCATAAAACCCTACAAACTCTCATGATTACTCTAACTTTTCTCAGATTTCACACAGAAAACAGGGGTATAACCTACATGTGTATTTTTATTTAAAAAATAAATAAACTGCTTTTCACAGACATGCTGCCTTAAGTTAGGGCATCGGGAGATGGTACTGCAAATAAGGAGCAGTTGGATTTCAGCAGAAACTCTGGGATAAGCTCAATTTAATTATGAAAGGGGGGAGTATTTATTTTGTTTAGGAGTGAATGAGTAAGACTGTACGTATGTGTGAATGTTGAGGGGTGTAAACCAAACAAAACAGGGAAAACAGGACAACATTTCAATAAGAAAGTTTTATAAAATACCTCCTTAAATTTTGGTAAATATCTCACCAATTGAAAATACTCTGAAAATTCTTATTTTCTATTAATATGACAAATTAAATTGTGAAACAGATTTAATCTTGCCTCAAGTATCCCTCTCACTCTACCCATAACAAGACACAATTTTCTGGTTCTTCCTCAATGAAATGCACCACACACAGGCAAACCCAAATCTGCTGTCATTTTTCAATTTAAAATTAATCTTCAGCGATTAGATTTTAGGGAGAAGCTCACAAAAAGACTCTCAGAAAGTCAGGTTCACATTAAACAGAAATCTTCCTATTGCCAAACTGTTGATATTTTCATTTATTTCCTGACATTTAAAATCCCATCATCCAAGTACTGGGCGTATGGTGATAACTCATTGCATATATCACACAACAGAAAAAAACATGTCTGTTTCCACAGCTGAGCAGACCGATTTTTACAAAATTGAGCCAGTGGTGTATTATCGTTTCAAACAAGGACAAGTTGTCGAGCTTTTTTTGCCTGAGAGGCAGGCATACATTAACTCAAGGCTGCTAACAGAATAGTGACAAAAGAGGCACAATGCTCTTTCTGATTCCCTGCTTCCTCCTCCTGAGACTCAGGCTCATTTGGAGCACTGATGCTTACCAGACTCTACAAAAAACACAGCAGCTGTTGTCGAGAGAGAAATCTCCATTTGCAACAACAACAAAAAAATCAATTAAACAAGCACTTTAAAAGAGAACTGCAAAGTGCTCCACACTTTACAGTCTATGATATATATTTTTTTCTAGTTTTAAACATACTTTAAAAAAACCCACCTAAACAACCCTTTCTAGAGCTACAGGATCTCAGGGGGATTTAGTTCAAAACTTGAAAGCAGATTAGCTACTTTTTCTTGGCTTTGATAGAAATCTTTTGTCTGCCTGCACAGCCATGGCTTTTACTAATAATACAGGGATGGGAGTAATTTCTAGTATGCTTGGCTCTTGGGTCCCAAACAAAACTGAATTTTTCATAGGTCTGTATTTCTGGGAAGGTAAAGGTTAGGGCTTGATGTCTGATTTACTTTCAGCCATTTCAAAGCCTGTGGAAAGTATTAAGAGGCAAGAGATCCAACTGGAAGTTTAAAAGGGAGAAAATGTGGGGCTTATTCTCCATTTTGCTCCTATGTCTGTGTTAACAATTCCAGACGTTAAAAAAAAAAAAAAAAAAAAAATCAGGCCCCAAAATCATTAAAGTAATTTGGAGGACTTTTTGTGAGTGTTTACTTTGGTTTTGAGATCTATGCTTTTACAGAGACACATGCCTTTTTTCTGACATAGTGCCTTAACTATTGACCAAGTAAATATTTACCATTTGTACAGTAATTTTCATTCCAAAGAATACTAGACTATAGACCACCGAAACAAAGTATAACCCCCTCAGACAAGATAATGAAGCTTGACTTACACATACATATACCGTACATTTAGTCCCTTTCAAAACCACCTAAAGTTCTTTTCTCAGATAAATCATTGAGTTTTATTCATATTGCTGCAGTGTATAGAAAGCAGGGCACCATCCTACTATGAACATAAAGTAAAGCAGAAATAATATTCTCAAAAGAATAAATTGCAGCATTGTTTTTTGTTTGAGTTTGGGATTTTTATTGCTAAAATGCAAAATTGTGGCCCCAGGAAGTCCAAGTATTTCAAGCTTTAAAGCTAGAACTCTGAAATCATGCCCTCTACACAATTAGAACAGAAGGAACTCAAACGTTATGGTATAAGCAGAAGTTGAAATAATGTACGGAGGAAAAATAATCTGACCTAGGATTCTACAAAACAAACCAAACAAGTCTTAAGAAATAACTTCTCCTTAGATATTGGCTTTCTTAGCAAACTTTCATTGCATTTGGCAGTGTGTATATATATGCATGCATACACATATGTATATACTCACAATTTAACATATACAATAATCTTTAGTAAAAATTTCAGAAAAATGCATGTGTTCTAATGGAAAAAATCTGCCTTGCCATGTCAAGAAAATTTGAGGTCCAATGGAGCATTTCTTTTCTTCTGCAGTCAACGAAAAAATTATTTCTCCACTTATATCATGGTGGTATACCCCCAACCAGAGGAAGAGGGTGAGCTCTACAGAGTCGGTTCACACAAGCAAAGGTACTGGATGCAGATTTCTTGTCTATGGTAACTTCTAATTTGACACTCCTTTTGTTTAGTTTGCATGTAGGAAGATGACATGAATTCATTATGTTACTCCCATGAAGAACCTTTGTTTAGCTTGCATGTAGGAAGATGACATGAATTCATTATACTACTCCCATGAAGAAAGAAGCTGGCTGCATTCTCGATGCACTTGTTCCACTCTGAAGGCCAATTTTTGAAACGGGGTATGCCAGACTCTCTAAATGGCAGCCTACGAAGCGGCTGACATTTGGCATTTCCATGTAAGACTCAGAAGAATGAACAGATCTGTTTGTAGCTAGGCCTGAGTGAAGCTGTTTGGTTTTGGTTTGTCAAATTCCAGACAATATCTTGAAGCCTGTGTTTCATCTCACGCTGATATAAATCAGTGGCAATCTCTTGATTGCAGTGAAGTCAGTGGGAGTTACAACTTCAGCAGAGCCAGGATTTTCATCCCACAAGTAATTGTTCTGAGACTAAAGGCATTACACTTCCACAGAATTAGCAATAAAAGATAGAAGATCCTCTTTATTTTTACATTCTATATTAACAAAAATCTGTAAGAATGCTTTTCTTTAAATAAATATATTTTTTCTAAGGTTAAAACCTCTCTCTATACCACAATCTAATAGTTTAAAGAAAAACTATTTACAGCTGAACATGAGTGGAGAGGGAGACTTCATTTGCTTAAGAAATGGCTACTTACCTACTCACTTACATACAATTCATGTCTTTCTAGAATTACATTTACTTCCCATGACTCTATCAGTGACATATGAATTCAAAACATATTTTTAACACATAGCCTAAGAGACAGTCTCTCTCCCTTCATAACTTGTTCTGCCTGTATCCTTCAGCCATCATGGTAGTTATAACTCTACTATGACTCCATTTACCAATGTCTTGTTTGAAAATATTCATTTATTCATGCAGGTAGAAAGTCATGTAAGGGAGGAATACAAAACAAACTAAATCAAAATCATCCTTAGAATGTCTGTTATAAAATAAAGGGTAAGATTTATAATCTAGAAAAAAAAAATTTAGTAAATGTAATTCGACTTCCTTTCTTCCTTAAGTGGACTACTGAAAACAAAAGAATTCTTAATTAAGAAACTTTAAATATTTTGCTGCAATGCACCATGAGACTATGAAATGAACTAAACCCAGAACAAATGGTATAACTGACGATATTTTAATTTAACACTTTACATACCGGAATATTTTACAAACAGACAATGTATATGCATTTCACAACTATTATATTTCTGCCTGCTATGTTCTTTTTAGGGAATTACTGAAAGCATGTTTTTGTTATAGATTGCAGACTATTTTACACTTGGAAACATTCACTTACACAAAAATGCTGATGTAAACCATGACACAAATGGAACTGCTTTAGCAAAATGGAGGATAGATTTGAGATGTTGAACATTGTACATTAAAACATTTAGCTTCCTATATTTTCTGGTTTGGTTTTGTTTTATTTTTCTGAGCTAGACATAAAACTTCTAATGTGTGTCTATAATCTATCATAATCAATCCATGAAAGTAATAAAAACTTAAATGTTTTAAGTAAATCATGTAACATCTTCTACCAGCAAATTTTAGACCTTTAAAACAAAATAAAAATAAAATATTTTAGAGGTGTGAGTTATAAAAAACACCATCATTTCACAAACTTTCAATAGATGATACAAAATTGTAACAATTATTTTTCAAGGAGAATCTTAAGAATTTTCACCATAGTTTTCACACATCAAATATTCCAAGATGTAGTAACACAGCACTTTGGGATTTACTTCAGAATATCAGAATAAAATTTAGTCAGTGGTTGTTATGTTAATGTGAAAGGAACAGCATTTAACCTGGCTTCTGAGCATCAAGTAATTTCTTATTTATTTATGTTTAGCTTTCTCACCTTAAATAGACATTTATATTTTGTTTTGCTATTTTTGGTAGGCTTTTTGTGGTTAAAATATAGAGTTCTAGATGACTATTGGTTTTTTACAAAATTCATTTATTTTATGTGTCATATTTTTCATTCTTTGTAAAAGCAGAAATAGCTTCACAAGGTATGAACCAGTATTCATTAAAGTCCAACACATAATTTTCATAGAAATATAGAAACTTGCAAATATATTTGCCAAAGGTCTTCAAAACATGAAGTTTGGTGACAGGTTTAAAGTTTACTTTCTGTTTTTTTTCCCCTCTCTATTCTTTCTAAAGGTAGGACTGGAATATCACTTCAGATGCAAGAAAATTAATATATACGGTCCAGAATGTATAGAATACACATACCACTTTTTGATATTTGCCTTGTTTGTGTAATCCTCTTGTATGTTCATGACAATGCGCTTTAAAACCACTGCCAACATCTCTATCTGCAAGGCAACTCTTATCTGAAACGCCTGATGTGTTCAGTTACATTGTGCTGCATCACAATAGGATGACTAATCATGTCATAAAAGTTAAATGAAATCGTCTAGCCAGGAAGAAGAATGCATTTTAAGAGTTCAATATTTCAAATGAATTATCTGTTCTTTCACAGTGACTAATGTTTGAATGAAAGACGTATTTCTTTTCTGGGAATCTAGAGCTTGATTCTGCTCCACTAAATTCAATGAAAATGCTGTTGTTTACCTTTCTGAACATAGGATAGGAGTATTTTGTTAAGACAACAGTGACATATGTGCACGTGTTTTAGAAAAAAACTACTTGTGTATTATTTTCTTTTTAGCTCTAACATAACAGTTACTTCAAAAGCCTTCAGTAGCCGAAGCATATACTCTTCACTGCAGCACAGGTAAAAATAATATGACACAGTACATGTGTGCTGTTACATAGATGAAGCAGCATGCTAAATTTACTTCTTTTACACAGTGACCATGTTTGTATTGATATAAATACTAAGCTTTTCTGTAAATAAAACACTGATGCAATATAAATTTAGAAATGTAAGAAGCTTGAGAATACAATTAATTGTGGTTGTAACCTATATGTGAGGCATTTTAACTTTTAATGTTTTTCTTAAGCTCCTGCTATACATTTCCACCAGGAACTAACTAAAGGAATGTGCAAGCAATCTTTCTGTCCTGTGGAAAAACGCCATGTGTCATTAGGCAAGCTGTCTTTGCAGAATGGACAGTGTCCAAAACACCAGTCTATAAAAATGAAAAAAACCCAAGATGCTCCACATCTTATCTTAGGAGAATTATTGACTCAGAGGCACCGTGTGTGATGGCTGTCTACAGCAAGCGTGGTCAAGATTATCATTAGGCATGCCACACACCCAACACTAATTCCAGTGTCAGGAATTCAGTTCTAAAGCAGCTCTGCTGCAGTCAGTTTTTGGCATGACTTCAAAGCTAATATTCAAAGTCAGAAAGCTTAAAACCGTGCAAGCTTATTTAGATTCTTTAAATGGCCTGGCTTAGTAGATTTGTGGGCATTTGAAGCTTTGTAAATCATTGCAGACTGAAAAAGTAAAAAAAAAAAAAAAAAAAAAAAAGTTAATCTTTGCAGTTAGAGTTTTCAATGACGTGACATTGGATTCATTTCAAAGTGTTTTCTTCCTGCCTATCATCCACTGTCCCCAAATCTTAGGAGTACTGGAGCTATGTCTATTGTAACTTTCTTTGATTGTGGAATTGTTTCCTTGGGTTGGTGCATTATGAAATCACACAAGAGCTTTGGAAAACAAAAGTAAACAAAAGCCCCAACCTCTTCACTTGGAATCCCACCTACATTAAGAAG